>NC_090929.1:454930665-455210665 GCF_040938575.1 Ambystoma mexicanum | reverse complement strand
AGCACAGCAGGTTAGGTGCTGAGATGTCATAGGTTGAGATCAACCTCTACATCTTTTAGGTGTTTTCAAATGTTATCTGTAAATGTGTTCTAAAATGCACAATTTCTTCTTGGGGAAGGGGTCAAGCTTTATTGCTTGCTCATATTTAGTGTGTGTTGGTGGGCGGTTATTGCCCCCATAGTGAAAAACAAAAGCATGCATCCATGTGTGACAGACAAGTCCCTCGAACCAATGAGAAGTTCTGAGTGTACAGATTGAAGGAAGTAATTAACAGTTGACCTCCAGATTGTTGTTTTTGGTGCATGTTTGTTTGTTGCACTATGAGTCTATGCACTAAGAGCAGTGGTGGACTAGCCTACAGGGAACCCAGGAGATTTCCTGGTGGGCCTCCTCACCATGGGTCTCTTTTGAGTGGGATGAAGTAAAAGAACGTGTTACAAAGCTTCCAGTGTATGTTAATATGGGGCCACTTGGAAAAATATTTCCAGGACCACTTCTGGTTCCCAGTCCAGCCTTGGCTAAGAGAAGCCGCTTTTTGATTGCCATTTGTCTGCGTTTCAAAGGTGATTGGAATGAAGTTACATGTAGCATTGTAAGAGGGGGGATACTAGAGTGTTCAGGTTTATAGCATGGCCACAATCGTTCTTTTGGTATTTTACACTTTGAAGGAAGATCTAGTTCTCTCTGGAAGAAACAGGCTATGAATGGCTCAGTGCTGGAAATAGTGGAGACCTCTTGATTTGGATAGTAGGTTCATGGGTATAATGGCTCTAAACTGTGTGCGGCGCTATGGGGCAATAGAAACTGTTCTGGATGCTATGCTTTTAGATACTTTTCTGTAGTAGCGGCAAGGGAACTATTACCAGTCTCCCCATTTACATGCAAGAGGAACTGGGCCCTGGAAATTCCCTTCCCCAAGAACAGGATACCAAGCCATAGGACAAGGTTCACTGTCTTTATTAACAAACCAATGACAGGGATTGCAGAATGAGCAATGCAATATTCTCCAAGCGCTCTCAATCTCCAGGCGCCTGCAATCCAGTTTGTTAAGGTCAGACATCACAAAAATTACGTTATGTCCCAAAAGCCTCACAGGGAAAGGGATTGGTTAGCGAGGTGAACCACATACACATTCTATAATAGATTAGTGAGACTATTGGGCATGCCATAACTGGTGGCTCCTCCTGAGACCACCTCTATGTGCTGCGAATACAAAGTTACAGGTTAACTTAAGGTGATTGGCCAATGCAACATAGTGTAAGCTTAGTGTGGAAGGTGATTAGGGATTGGGCAGAAAGGGTCTTCTCAGCCTTAGAGTTTTGGACAGTTTCCAGGCCAACTGCAACTATTGAAGGTAGTGGGAATGACCGCAAAGGTGCAGCATGTGCCCAATAAATTACCATCTGTGATCTCCTAGGCCTTGAGAAAGAACATTCGGCTTTGAACCTGTATTATGTTTGTATCCTCCTGCCTTTGGTTCGATGGGAACAAACACCTCAGTCTGGCTCGAATGAATAGGCTCTGTAGGTTCAGATCACGTGTGTAGAGACCATGAGATGGATTTCTCTTGCTTGCAATTATGTGGATTTTCAGCTTGTGCTCCCTGCAAGTGTCCTATCTCTTGTGTTAACTTGAAACCTTTCTCACTCAGTGTCATTGGCGAGGCTATACAAGGTGTCCGTGGTGGAAGCCTGGTATAATTTTTTCAGCAAAATTAGCCTGTCAGCCCTTCTCGGGGTTCTTTAATTCGTCCTGCTTTTCCCATTCACTTCAATACAACTCTGGCTTCCATCTTTATTCAAATGGCTGCCCATGTTGGTTTGGGTTATACGTCAGCAAGCAGTTAATAAGTATTCTTTTGCATCTTCCAGTTTCTGCATAGAATATGCGTGTCAGTCCCCTATATATGTGAGTCATAAGAAGTTACTTTGTGTTTATCAGCAATAAAGCTAAATGTCTGCGTAACTTCGTGCAGGGATGTCTATGTGCATCATGTCTAACGTATCTATGTCAAGATCTCAGTCATTACGTCATTGGCATTCTTCTAGGTTCTGATCAGTCAACTTGTTCAATTGATGACAGCTCTATCCCTTTAATACTGTCATCCGGGTATGGTCTGAATGATTGTCTGAGTTAGTAGCGCTTCTCACACCTGTGATACATCAATGATGGGGAAGGAGGGCCCAGGAATGATGTACCTCTTGTTTCTCTGCCACCAAGATGAGAGTGGGATATGTGCCACAAGAGCCACATTTGGGTCTCCCTCTTCAATCCCCCCTCTGGTCGACACGTCAAACACACATCCTTGACAACCTTCTCTATTGATTTGCAGCCTTGGGATCCATATTTTCGCCACTCCTCCTAGATGTCCATGGTACCTCACGTGCTCGTCTAAGCTCCAAGTCATATAGAAGCAATCTCCTTAGGGTTTGCAACAGATCCATCTAACCAAGCAGTTGAGCGGATCTGGGGGAAAGGAGAATCTTGTATCTGGCAGGAACAGGGGACATTGCTTCAGGTGTGATTGCAAGACCCTGAGAGTCTGTGTCTCTTCATCAGCTTTCGTCTCTATGTCCAGTAATATTTTCATCCTTATCGTCTTTTCAGTGGTCTTCTCGCACTGTGCTAGATCTACTCTAATAACGCAGAAGGTGACTATACTAGCACTAAGGCTGCTAGCAGTACTTTCAGCCCACTAGCCATCCATGATGGTATCCAAGAAACGATGTATGTCAGTCAATCTTTGTCTTCTCCTATTGGGTTGGTCACTGCCTCCATGGTCGCGTGCAGGTCTGATAACTATATGATTGCCTCTGTTAGTGTCCCGTTCTCTCCATCGTGGGAAGGCACGAATGTGCAGCAAGAAGGCCCGATCTTGGTGCAAACCCCTCCTTACATAGCAGTGAAGCGATCTGTTCTTAAGGTCATCAATCTGACAGTTCTCAACTCTTCTTTGATAGCTCTAAACCCCTTGACGGTCAGGTTTATCTTCTGCAACAGTTCCTATATGGTGCTCTGGAGCCATTTGGCGTTCGCATTGGCCTGGACTCCTGGAACGACTGACGCAAAGAACATCTCCGTCCTGCTGAATAATCTGTGTTCTGGTGGTATCGTGTCTAGTGCAACTTCCATCTTTGTCGAAACAGTTTCCTCTCTTTACTCTCATTAACTCCACAGATCTTTTCTTCCTCGGGTGTGTGTCATCTTGTGGAATCCATCTACTTGGATGTCTTTTCCAGGCACTACTAAAGCTGGTATGATATGATAATTTATTTATCTAGCGCTCGTACACAAGTGTTTCAGAGCGCGACAAGGCAAGGGAGGAGAACAGGGGAGAACAAAAACAACGATTTTACTAGGCCCAGTGACATTGAGAACGTGCAAGTGCATGGGAGAGGGAAAGGGGAAAAAGTGCATGGAAGGGGGGCAGTGGAAAGTGCGGAGCAGAGGAGAAACAGATACATAATAATAAATAAAAATAAATAGATAATAGAGGCAATAAAGTGGTAGTGCAGCCAGCAAGTGGCAAGTGCTGTATTAAGGCAGCAGACTGGGTAAGTCTGATAAGTGCAGAAAAAGAATAAAGAAAAGGGGTGTGTGGGGGCCTGTATGGGAATAGATACAGTCCCCTGTGCAAGGGTGGTCAAGAGGCAGTGCAGGAGGGTGGCAGGGTGAGCGGGTACCTGGGCCCAGGGGACAGAGGGTGGCCAGGTGAACAGTTCAAAGAGAGAGAGCAGATCAGCAGGGGAGAGGGGGAGAGAAGGCAGAAGCAAAGAGGAAGGTCTTGTGGTGCTTCCGGAACCGGAGATGGTTCTCCTCAGGTTTTAGACTGCCAGGGAGGCTATTCTAGAGGGAGGTCCCAGCCGAAGACCGAGATCTACCCCCAACTTGTTTCTTTGAAAAACGACTGACCCTGAGGGAGTTAGAGGTAGAGGAGTGGAGAGCTTGAGAGGGGAGGTATTTACGGAGGCATAGCTGAAGGTATTTCAGGCCCAGGCCCCCTAAAGCCATGTGGACAATGCAGAGGGTTTTGAATTTAATCCTTGCATCCACTGGGAGCCAGTGGAGAGATTTCAGAGCTGGACAGATACGATCCCAGGGCTTGAGGCCAAGGACAAGTCTGGCCGTCCTGTTCTGGATTTGTTGCAGAGGGCGAAGAGTAGAAACAGGTAGGTTTAGAAAGAGGCTGTTACAATAGTCCAACCTAGAGAGAACCAGAGCTTGGGAGACAATGAGCTTCTGGGGGAAGGAGAGGAAAGGCAAGGTACCTCTGAGGAGGTGCAGTAGGAAGTTAGACTTTTTAGAGACCTCAAAGATGTGGGCGGAGTAGGAATGTGTGGAGTCAAAGATGACTCCAAGGTTCTTAGCCTCGCAGGTGGGGGTAGGAGGGGGGCCAAGGGAGGCCGGCCAGAGAGTGAGGGGAAAGGATGGTGTAGGTATGCTGATGAAGAGGATCTCTGTCTTGCTGGCATTCAGACAAAGATCATTGACAGCACACCAATCTTGAATAGCAGTTAGGTAGTCAGAGATGAGAGAGGGAGAGGAGGTGGCCGAGGGCACCCTGAAAATGAGTTGAGTGTCAGCGTAGCACTAGAAGTTTGAGCAGAAAATGGCAATGCAGCGGGCGAGAGCTGCCAGGTATTTGTCGAAAAGCCAGGGCGAGAGGTTAGACCCCTGGGGAACACCATAGGTAGAGAGGAAGATAGATGATAGGAAGGACCCAAGTTGGACCTGGGAGGGTCGATCAGAGAGGAAAGAGGTCAGCCAGGCCAGAGCCTGATCAGTGATAGCCAGGTTATCACAGAGACGGTTGAGCAGGATGGTATGGTTGAGTGTGTCAGAGGCAGAAGAAAGATTGAGTAGGATAAGGACAGAGGGAATGTTAGAGTCAAAGTTGGAGAGCAGATCTTCACGGATGTTCAGGAGAGCAGTTTCCGTGCTTCTGGCAGCTCTGAAACCAGACTGCTGGTCATGGAGGCAGCCAACAGAATCAGAATGAATGCTAAACTGAGAGATGGCCCGCTTTTCCAGGAGTTTGCCCAGAAAGGGTGTAATAGAAATTGGGGGATAGTTATCCAGTAAGAAGGATCGGCTTTAGGTTTCTTAAGAAGAGGATGCACAAGGGAGTGCTTCAGAGGGGAAGGGAAGGATCCTGAGGCAAAGGAGTGGTTGCAGAAATCGGCAAGGGGGGAGAGAGGGTGTCAATGTGGTCCTTGATGGTTTTAGAGGAACAGGGATGAACCTATTTCGACGAGGCTTTCATAAATCGGACTTGCCTAGCGACCTCATCGGGGGAGAAAAGAGGAAAGGACGAGAACGAGGGTCGGTGGGGTGGTTGAAGGAGGATCAGCAAGTTCAAGCTAAGAAGGAATAGGAGGGGGAGGAGAGGGTGGCCAGGATGTCCTGGGTTTTTGAGATAAAGTGAGAGGCAAGGGCATTGCAGAGAGCCTGGGAGGCAAGAGGAGAGGTAGAGACTGAAGCAGGATTGGCAAGCTCCTTGCAGATTTTAAAGAGTTCAGCCGAGTTGTTGGTGTGTTCAGTTGCACCAGAGAGCATATTCCTCCCTAGTTTGGCGGTAATTGCATGTATGCCTTGGACATGCAGGCCCAGTAGCGATCCATTAGCACTGAGGTACCGACCCTCATGCCTGGTATTTTTGAAATTGGCTTGCATCCTTTGTTCTCTCTAACCTTCAATGGGACATCATTCTGGAAACACAACGACGCATTCTCGAGTGGTATGATTGGCATGGGAGCTGATTCATTCTCCACCCAGGTGAGCAGTTTTGCACTTGCTGCCCACTACTTGAGGCAATTGTCATTTTCCTTCTGTACCACTTCTACCGGAGTCGTCAGGAGTGCGTGTGCTTTGCACCCTACCATCCCTTCCTCACATCCTTCTCCTGTAAATATTTGTCTGTACACTAGTAGCTGTGGTCTTTTCCAGCATCCCTCCTATCTCTCTTTGTCCTGTCTTTGGGCATTGCAATGGTCACGTTTCTGGCCTCTCCTTTGTTTGGACCATCAGGAACGTATTCTATTGTATTGTCAATACTCCAATAGTCATCTATCATCTCCTGGGTCTTGATGTAGCTATCTTCATATGGTAACGTCTTTTGTAACATCCACCTTAAAGTAGCCCATCTTCCTTGGGATCTACCTCTTGTACAGAGCGACAGGTGCACGTGTCGTGCTCTGGCTGTTGGGATTTCTGTTGCTATGAATGTTCTGGAAGTACTCATGGCATAGGGGATGAGAGAGCACACGTAGCAGCTCTCCTCCGCTGTCTCTCTCCCCACCGAGGTCACATGCTTATACCACACGTTATTAGACACGTGGGCCAAATCAGCTAGGTATAAATTTACATGTTCAAAATATATATATCTGTGCTTTTCCTGAATCCTTTTACTTCTCGGGAAGCATTGGTTACCCACCCAGCTATGGCTTCAGTGAGAGCAGTAATTCAGGGGTGTTAACAGGTACCAAAGCATGTGCATGCGATAATACAACGTTTTGTTGTGCAAAGAGGGTAACGAAGTAGAGACAATAAAAAGCAAAAAATATCAACACAATAGATCTTGTTACAGCTTCCATCTTCTGTAATGCCGGATGTTTATATTGTCCGTAAAGTTCATGAGACCACATGAAAATGTTTTTGAAATGCATCAGTGCTAATTTGTTGTGTTAGTCAAGCTCTCCTGCGGTAATACTGAGCCAGTACAGTGAGAAACAGTCACTCCCAGACAAGCCGCACTTTGCCACTTTTAAGTAATGCAATAACATGTGTATCGCCTTGAGTTAATATTGGGTAAGTGTTTGCTAAGTAAAGAAGGAAAGCATTAAAAACAAAACTTAGGTGGGATCATCTGTCCGAATGTAGATACAAGTTTAGAAAGGTGCGCCTTGAAGGTTATGCAGGTATAGAATCATTAGCCAAAAATCAGTCCAACCTTTCACGATGAGTGCCTATTGTAAGGAAAGGACAGTGTGTCTAATCTAACTTTTCATTCTGTTCTTGTCTAGCTTTAGTCATCGACCGGGTTTGTATCTGCTGAAGTGTTTTTTTCTTCTTCTTGTTCTTGCATCAAATAGTCTATGTGTTGGACCGCGGGCGTCTCAACTCTGCAGACCTTTACGTCTCCAAAGTAGTTCCACGCCTTCTTTCCCACAAGCTTGACTGCTTTGTCTGTTGCTTGTTCTAGAGAATAGGGGCCCTCAAACCTGGGCTTGTACCAGGACCGAACGGAATTATGCATGTACACCTAGTCCTCCGGATAGAGAGGTGGTTGCTTAAGCAGTTAAGAGTCCTGTTACTGGTGCATATCTTCCTCATCCTTCTTTGACCTGGGGTGACTGAAGGGGCCGAGGGGTAAAAGAAGCATTAGCCATCATTGAAGCAAGATATTCACGCATTTCATCACCTAGGACAGTGCCGGTACTTTGGGCATCTGTCAACGCTCTAGTAGTAGGAGCAAGTAGGAGTTGCATTTGTCGTCCTGTCACTACCTCATGAGGGGTTAAATGGTGGTCAGATCCAGGTTGGTTGTGCAATGCGAACAAGGCTAAGGGCAGACAGAGACCTATTTTAATCCAATAAGTGAGACTTATGGAAATTCCCCATCTGTCAAATCTGTCAGTCTGTATCCTTCACCAAGGGCTATCACTGATCTATGACCTCTTCCCTCATCGTCTGTCCCATGTACAACCACCCTTTCTTCTATAACTACTGCTGTTTCTACCTCTAGGGGAATTACCTGTCCATATTCATTATCCATAGGTATTTCTGGTCCAAACAAAGGTTCATCTGATATCCTCAATATTTTACCTACTGATCTGGGGAGCCATGATAACAAAATGGTTGCTCTGTATAAGAATACATCTGCATCTAAAGGGACCTCATGTAATACCTTGTGTTTTACAAATGCTAATGTGCACTCTCTTACATTCAAAAAATGTATACCTGAAGTGGAACACGCAATCCCTTTGTCAGTGAAGGATATTGTCATATTTAATTTTGTCATAAAATCTCATCCTAATATGTTAACTGGTGACTGTCGAGAGAACAATAGTGTCTGAGTTAAATCATGTTCTCCTATAAAAATTGTTTACTCATCAGTAAAAGGAATGAAAGTCGTCACCCCAGAGAACCCCTGTGCATTCATGGCAATGCCAGACATTGGGTATTTTCCCTCTCGAACACAGGAACGAGTCGCTCCAGTGTCTACAAGAAACAAAAATGTCTTGCTTCCTATCATCACCTTGAGCTTGGTTCCTCTTGGCAGTCTGGTGTCAATGATAGTACTGAACACATTAGGTCACTCTGTGGGCTGCCCTATTGTGGGTATAAATTCATTCCAGTACCCATGAAAGGATTTCCTGCTACCACTGTCACACTCCCTATCCTGGGTGTAGGTACCTGTGGGACTCCTGTATTCGTATTCCTTTGTTGTGCTGCTTCTTGCTGCGTCTGTACTTGTTGTGTTTTTATAGGCGCCTGCTGTAGATACCTTTGGGCATCTGTACTTGTGCTGGACCTTGCTGTGCTTCCTGTATGTGTGGTGCATGCATCTGATTCTGTGGGTGATCTTGGTATAATACTCCTGCTGTGCTGCATTATACTGTGGAGAATAACTCATCCTCCCACTTGAAGCTTGGCAGTTCTGTTTCATGCCCCCTCTACTACTACAGGATTGGGCAATATGTCCCAGACTCCCAAAATTCCACCATTGCTGTGGCTGTCCTCCATTAACGCCTCCTCATCCTTGAATGTGTTGAAATCCTGCTTGTCCTCCTCCAGGTGCATTCCCTCTGCTTCATGGCCAAAAAAATATATCCACTCCGATCCATAGGATACACTACATTACTTTGCTGCCCTGGCAGTACTCCATGGGTTACCACACCTTCACCACTTGCCAATACCGCTCCTTCTATAGCAAATTTTGACAACTTTTTCTGAATTAAATTTGCTTTCTCTTGCTTTTTACCTTTGCTTTTTTCTTGTTCTTCTCTTGCAACAAGCGACAATGGTGTATAGTAGTCAATTGAATTTCTGGCCAGTGTTTCGCTTCCATTCCCACCTCTGTCTTCATTTGCCGTTGCACTGGCTCGGGCAACCCATGAGACGAAATGTGGCAAAATAATGCCACTATTTTATCCCAGGGATCTCTTGTCTTGAGGCTACAGTGCTCTTGAATTTCTTGAAAAAAGGCAGCAGGGTCTTCATTCTCATCCATTTTTCTTGTCATAATCGCACCTATATCTGATGTGTCGGGATGCTGTATTCTAAGTGCTCTCCATGCATCTGCTCTACAGTTATTAAATGGTCCTCCGTTATTTGTCGTGTTTTGTGCTGTTACATTTGCATACCCTATTTGTCTCCAAATGTTATCAGCTCTATCCCATAGAATGGCTGCCAGCAGGCCTTTTAAGTCGCCCACTGCTAACAGCATTCCCATTGTCATTTTTTCTACCTGCAGTCAAACTAGGCAATTTACATTTCAAATTGTCTTTATCCATTTGTGGCCATGGAATATATTGCAGGCATTGTCCCGCTTTCTCTAATAATGGGAATTGTGTATACCCACACCCATAATCATACCCACCTATACTTCTTATTTTCCAAGGGGGGCTAGTTTCACCCATCTGTGTTCGTCCTGGCTGCGACCTTAACCTGCTTACATATGTTGGGGATATACCCCCTGCACAGCACAATGGTGCTGGTGGTCATTCAGAATATGGCATCAGTTCTGGTGTTTTCTCTTTAGGGTCTTCTAAATCTGACCATTTTAGCCCTTTTTCTATCCTCGGATCTATCAAAAAACCCTGTGCACCCTCTCTTTGTGCTTTCTCGTTTTGTTCCCTTTCTTTGTCTGACATCATTATGTCCCAGTTAGTATGGCTAATGTCCCTTTCCACATCGTCAGGATCTAGTCTACTTTGGGACAGAACACAAGAAGCAAGTGTGACACACTGAGAAGAGAGGCTGAAGAAGAGAATGAATGGTCCTTATAGAATCTGATGACGATATAAAGAATCGATTAAGCTTTCATGTATGGAATGCAGATTGCAGGCGTGAAGGGCACTGCAGAAAATGCAAGCCGTTTTATAACTATAAAGATGCAGAAATGCAAGTAGACTAAGTAATCATGAGGCAATCTATATGTAGTAAGTAGACTGCAGGCGGTGCCGCCAATATGTATAGAATCTGGATATTCGATGTCACAATTTCAGTAAGCTCAAACCCACAGAGAAAGAAGGATGAACAGCTATATGTGTGCTGCAGCAAAGAAATAAACTGAAGCTTGAAGGAAGACCGAGAAAGGCTATCTGGCTGGTGTCAAAGACTAAAGCAAGCCAAAAGTGGTTATCTATCCTTGACGTACAGCGAACATGATAAGCTGAATCAGCCCTTGTTAAGATGCGAGGAAAAGAACACTATGAGTGCCACGTTTATTAATTCAAGATAATTAAATGCTGCAAAACAGGCTGGAATACGGTCTAAAGTCACGTGAGCTGAGGATGAAAATAGGAGTGGAGATGCAGACCTGAGCTACGATAAGAATGTGCCTATACTCCCTTCTATTCTCAAGAGCAATGATACTTTACAAGGCCAAGTTCAAAGAGAATCTGAATGGCAGACAGCATGAGTGATGATGGATGTCGGGCTAATTGGGTGGGGAGACATGGTTAAGTCCACCCACTGATACCTGGGGTACTAGCTTGCGTGCTTCTTGTGAGTTAAATATTTCAGAAGGGTACAAGCGTGCCAACCAATTGTAGAAGGCCATAGAACGAATGGCCTTATAGTTTGAGAGCCAATGATGTACTGTGTACTTAATAACTGTTGAAGATGACTTGCACTAGGGGTGGACATAAGTTGTCCACCTGACTATAGAGACCCAATCACAATTCAATCCCTTATAGAAAGTATACTTAGATGTTCCCCTTAAGCCAACCACAATCTCACGTAGGTTTTCTTAGTTTTCCATGTAGTAAGATGTCATGAATGACGTGTTTTTGTTACAAAAGAAGTATTTTTTATGAAATTTGTTGAGCGAGCTTGTGCCACGTCCGATGATGTCTGTTGTAACTCCCTATTTTAGACAATTGTAAATAAAACAGTCCTGAGTCTGTCTTATCATTTGGTGTAAGAGTTATTCTGCACCCCCCCATCGTACGATGTCTTACCTCAATTAAAAGGACCACAAGGGTTCACTTGGTAGCATGTTGGATGGGTTTGAAGATAAGACCCATCAACCTGTAAGACTCTAGAGTCTTGGACGATTGCGCACCCTCCGCCATCTAGCCGAAGATCGCAGGTTTCCTGTGGAGAGCGGCCAAATAGAAATCTTGCTAGAAAATTGAGACAGTGGACAGGGTCCCTCTTTGACAAAATCCCTACCTGGTTTCCACAGGCGCTTTGAAGACAGAAGGTGAAAGGGGTTGTTTGGAGGAGGGAGTCGATACCGAAGGGCTCGAGCTGAACGAGCGAACAGTGAGTCGACAAAGGGAATGGCAAACTGAGAGGATGGGATTGTGGTAATTTAGAAAATAACGGGAAAGTAACGGGGAAAAAATAAAAGTAACAAGAGATTTCTTTTGTGATTAGGAGAGATAAGAGCCCATGAGTCCTAATCCAAAGGGGTTCTAGATGTGATTACCTCACACTCCAATCAGAGTAAAATAGGCTACGTACAGTTCAGGTCCCTCTAAGGAGATTATCTACACTCTTTAATCAGGGTATTATCAGAGGCAAGATGATGAGGGTGATCACTGTGATTTAATGTGAACAGTCGACTAGTTTGTATGTTTATGAATTTGTGTTGAATAAGGGTGTCAAGGAGCGACACAAACAGTTGTGCAAGAATTGAAGCTAAGTTAAGAAGTTATACTATCTATGGCAACTGTCAGTACTGACCTAGAGGTAGGCTGAGATTATTGGAAAATAGAGGTTTTGAGTGGCGAGTGTTGGAGCGCACTCATATTTCTTGTTTTCATAAAGGTATTTTTGTAAACACCGGTAAGTATTGACAGTCAATTGAGACTTGTCACAATGGGAGACATCACTCTTCTGATGCATGTATGTATATGTAACACATTGCCAAAACATATGCCCAAGCTCAAACAGTATAGTGCAGAGTGGGTGAAAGGCACGGCAGATAAGATGTTCATGCCATGGCCACAAGGGGGATCATTGTCCAAAGCGGTATTGCAACACATGACCACACACCTGCACGCTGCGTACACGGGGAAGAAATTGCAAAAAGCTAAGCTATTTTAGAGCTTTGGAAAATGTATCAGGAAGAGAAAGAGGATCTGCCACCTGAGGAATGGATGCTTAACCAGTACAAGGAGGAAGGTGTTGAGCCTTCTGCTCCCCTTACCTCGCTGAAAGTAAATGGTGACAGTACGGAAGACATAGGATTGTATCCATTAAAAGAACTGAAAGCAGCAATGGGGTATAGTAATCCGATATACGAACCGGCTGCTTATAGCAGTGACGATAGTCCAGAAGAGACTAAAAGAAAAGAGGAGATCTTTAAGATCTTTCAAAACAAGGAAGGGAAAAGGGAGCGATCGAATGCATCAACAGACATAGAATGAGAGATCAAGAGATGGAAAGGAGAAAAGGATAAATCTGAAGAAGGAGGACAGATAATACTCAAGCTAGGTGGGAAAAGCATTGAGGAAGTCAGGCAAAGGAAGATCAACCACATACAGGATAGAAAAGACAGGAAACGAGAAAAGATATTAAAGGAGGATGAGCATAAAAGAAAGAGTAGACAGCGGCAAGAAAAGATGTATCAGGCGGAGGAACAAAAGAATAAAGAATGGGCTGGAGAGCAAAGAAAATGTGACAATAGGCAGAGAGCAATGGAAGAACAGGACAGACAAGGACAGAAAAGAGAAGAGGAGGAAGGGCAGAAATTAAGGGATAAGAGAATAGAGAGATGAGAGGAAGTGGAAAAACAAAGAGTAGGGGCAAGGAAAAAGGAGATAAGAGGAAAGGGTTAGATGGGAGGCGAGAAAGCTTACATTACATACTTTGCTAGTTTCAATTGATGAAGGTAATTTACAACAGCGCATCTCACTGCCTTTCTTTTGGTATAAAATAACAGATCCCATAATTTCTCTGATGTCAAGACCTGGTATTCCATAAATAGAGGCTTAAAATGAACACAACGGACTAATAGCAATTCATCACATTCATAACATAAATGTTTAAGAGTTTCTGCATATTGTTTACAGAAGTGACAATGCAAAACAATACCATCATTGCTACATCTATTCAGTATATCATTTGTCAACCATAGATTCAGCCTAAATCTCATAAAGCCATCTCGATGGCTGGGGCTGGGTGACCTCACCATATAATCTGCCACACTCTTGTACCGTTTCAATTCAAACGAATATTCCAAAAGGTTTTTGTAATTGGCACAAGCCTGACGAGTATATATCCAGTCAGCTTCCCAGATTTTTGTTTTCGCTCTATTTGGGTTCTCCATTAACAAGATTGCATCTACCTGGGCCTTTTCCAAAATTGACTGAATTTTTAAACGCCATGCTTTTGGAAAGTTATCTGGGGAACTCAGTAAGTAGGTAGAAATAATGTTGGTAATTCCTTTTGTCAATTGGTTCAATAGACATTTGCGATATAGTGCACATAGTTTCCATTTATAAATTGCATAAACCGAAATTAAGCCCAGTTCAGTGATTTGACAATTTTGCAATGGCCAGTGGAGCCAGGCAAGACTTTGTTTTCTTGTACCAAATTGGATTATGTTTGCTTTAGCAATATTAATGGTTATGCCATTTGCTTTGGTATATTGATCCAAAGCACCAATAAGTTCCGTAAACCTTTGGGGATGTGTGACATTAACACCATATCATCGGCGTATAGTAGCCAGTGAATATGAACGCCCATGATTTTTGGAGAATCGGTGATCAAATTGGTGAAGGTTTGATGAACATCTGAAATAAAGAAATTAAATAAAGCTGATGCCAGCAAACATCCCTGTTTCAGGCCTCTAGCAGTTTCAATTGGGGCAGTTAACAGTCCGCCCTTAGTCAATCTGACCTGGATCGTAGTGTTTGTATGCAGCTGAATGATCCATTTCAGAATTTCCCATGGGCAGTTAGCATCAGCCAGTTTTTTGTACATGAGCTCTCTGGGGACAGCATCAAAAGCCATTTTAAAATCAATAAATGCAAAATACAAAGGCTGTTTCCGCTGATAGGCTCTCTGAATGATGCTTGAAAGAGTGATAATATTGATTGCAGTGCCTGTCCCCTGCAAGAATTCTGTCTGGAATGGATCTCGGAGATTCTTACCATTTAACCAAGTATTAAATACCTTTAAGAGCAACCTGGCAAAAAATGTACCCGGGCAGTCCAATAGTGCAATTGATCTATAGGACCTGGGATTCTCTCGATCACCCCTTTTAAAAATAGGAAGGATGATGGACTTTTTCCAAGTCTCGGGAATGAAGCCAAATTTAAAGACTTGAGCAAAGATACGATACAGAATGCCAGCCCACTCGCAGACATGCATTTTTAGCATAGCATTATGTAGGCCATCAGGACCTACAGCTCGGGAAGAACTCAATTTTGTGATGCAGAGTTTTATGTCATCAATGTCAAATAGGAACCCACCAGCTGTTGTGTCATAATGGAGACATAGTCGCATGTCATGGAAGGGTGAAAGATATACATTTTGAAAATACATCGGCCATGTCTCAGCCGAAATCGAATTAGTTTGGGTAACGATTTGGGGTTAATCAGAGGTGTGATTAAGCAGGGCCCAAATCCCAGCTGTAGATTTGGTTACAAGCTGCTTCCCACCCCATCCAATTCATATTGCTTGGCTCTTCTCGTTTTAAGCCATAATGTTTTATAATTCTGCTTTAAAGATCTAATTTTACTTGCAGAATCTACCTCATTCGTCTTTATTAACTGCCGAATTTCACGTCTTAGATCAGCTTTTTGTACTTAATATCCGAATCAAAGAACTGAATATGTTGCTGCTTAATTAAACCGTTACCACTGTCAATTCGTTTAAACATTTGCATGGCAAGTGTATAATCTTTTTCCACCAACCAGAGCTTTGATACATTTTTTCAAGATTATGTTCCAGGCTTTGTAATTGTTCTCGACTCCATCTCAGTCTATTGCCCCCGTTGTTAACTACAACATTTGATATGTTTGCATTCATCCTCAGCATTGAATGGGGTTTTCTAATCTGCAGTGATAGCTTTAGTTTGTTATGGTCACTTAGGTCAGTCTGTATAACCTCCAGCTTTTGCGCGCAGTTAAATACTTTTGCATTGATGTATATATAATCTATTGTAGCATGCTGAGCGCCTCTTTGCCAAGTTGCCTGGGTGGGGGTATCACCCCCAACATTGCCGTTTAACATAAGAAAGTTTTGCTCTGCCATTATTGTAGACCAAAGCATCTCATCACCTGTTAATTCCACATCCCCATCTGGAATGAGATGAAGGTTAAGATCACCTAATATTACAATATACATCAATCCGACCTCTAGGGATAAGAAATATAATATTTTCACAAGCTGGTCAAAAAAGTCCTCAGATTTTAACGTGTTGGCGCACCAATAAATATTTACAATTGCTATTTTTTGATGACTGATAGATAATTTAACCACTTGAAATGATGGTGAAGGAGACTGACAGATTTTCAATTGGAAACCACTTGTTTTTTTGACCGCTAATAATAAACCTCCTCTAGGTCTACCTAGAAAACCTTTTTCTGCTGGTGTAAACAAAATAACATGCGAGTCCCAGATAGGTGGCAATAAAAGCCAAGTTTCCTGGAGGGCAATGATATCGATGTCAGTCAGTTCCCCAGTGGAGGTGGAATTAGGGTGACGGTGCCCTCTGGTGTTCCAGGAAACCACACTTAAGGTTTTCATATCTATGCATAGTTATGCAGGCCTTGCTTGATCTGAAAAACCTTGCTGGGGTAGACTATTACGAGTCGATGTGAAGATGCGGGACATATGGCCTTGCAACATAGGAGGATCAGTTAAGGTTTCTTGTGTTAAACTGAACCCCAAATCAAATAAGACCATTCTGGCCTGCCACAATGTCTCAGCCACCAAGGATGATCGGATGTATAACCGGGCCGAGGACAAATCAGTGTGATTTATAAATTCAATTTGCTCAATATCCACTGATGATATAGCGGATAGGGCCGGAATTTCCGCACAGATGTTAAGTACACTGGACCGGTTTAAATCATATGTTTTAAATGGCGTGTCTCGGCACTTAATAATGAAGCGATGGTGAGTTTGATCTTTCTTTTCCTTGTTCTGAGCAGATCGTTCTTTTATCTGATGTGACAATCTTGCTGGTGACCGTGCGCGCCTCTCCTGATAACTAGATGAGGCTGGTTGAGGCCCCTTTAGAAAGGGCTTGAGTGAAGGGAACTCTTTTTCCGTCATAACATTTTGGTTAATAGCCTTTGACTTCTGGACATAGGAATCAATAGACGCTTTAATTTCATCCCGTATCTCTTGTCGTGAGACTGGCACCAGATTTGGAGTTGGAGCCAGGAACAATGACAACGGGTGTTGTATATGATTTTCAGCTGGATTATAGAAGAGTAGTTCACGTTACAGGGAACAACATTGGTGCCATCTAGAGTAACCTTAGAGGAGAACGTTGATATAGGAAGCATCAGAGATAGGATCGATAAAGCCTATCAGGAATTAAGGGAAGGTGGTAAATCGGGAAGCCGAGAGAAGGGAGATCAAACACTGGTCTTCCAATCATGAAGCAAGGAGAGTAATCCAATCAGCCTTGATCATAGAGCCTTATCCCTAGGTAGATTGACCTTAGACAAGGGTGAAGGGGTTGAGAGTCACACTAGTTGGAGACTAGACATGTTGGACAAAGAGAGAGAATCCTTCTGTGGGGAAGAGGGAGGAGGTGCATGTGCCCCCGAGGAAAGCTTGCAGGCCGACAAGGAAGTAAGATGGTCTGACATAGAGCAAATGAAGGATAGGATGCCAGATCCTATGGCATATCCAGAGCGTCCTAAAGGACGATCGTATAGTGAGAAGGGAGAATCACCGGCATATGTGAGCAGGTTAAGATTATTGCAAGGGAGAAGGCGATCAGGAACCATTGTCCCAACTATGGCTAGGCAAACGATGGGAGCTGATTGTGCAGGATTTACACAGTTTCCCTTATTGGAACAAGGAGGAGCAAGACCACAGTATATTCCATGGCCACAGATGGATAAGGATAATTTAAGGTGCAAACTCCCCAGTTTAATGGCAGGTGCAGGGAAATGGATTTATGAATTAGAAAAAATGACAGGAGGAAATACCTTGGCAATAGGAGACATTAAGGGTCTCCTAGCAGCCATTCTTGGGAAAAGAGCTGATGACACTTGGAAGAGAGTAGGAAGAGAGTAGGCTATTCAAGTGGCATGGCACAGAACACAGAGCATGATGGAGCGTTGTTTAATAATTGTAGAGCAGATGTCTGGCAGCTCTCAGGGTGCAGTATCCTGACACATCAGACATGGGTGCAATCATGATACATAAGATGAAAGAGGATGAGGATCTGCTTGCTTACATTCCGGACATTCAGGACATTGGACTCTTGAAACAGTGGCAGTATTTTACCACAGTTTATGTCAGGGTTGTCTGAGCAGGTACAGAGGCAAATCAAGAAGCAAGTGGGAATGGAAGCGGAGCCATGGGCTGAAATCCAGTCGACTATAGTGCATCACTGTCAGCTGTTGCAGGGAGAAAAATAAGAATAAAGATGAGGCTAGAAAACTTGAGGAAGTCAAGTAAGTTCAGAACAAATTGTCAAAATATGCCATAGAAGGGGCGGTATTTACAAGTGGAGATCGATTGGGAGTACCGCAAGCAGTGGTTATATCGAGGGTGAATAATCAGCGCCCGATGTACCAAGGAGGGAATGGGTTTGTACCATGAGGTAGAGGCATGGGCTACAGAGGAAGGGATGGATTCCAAAGTAATCAAGGTGGGTTTCAGAACACACAGAATGGGAATCAGAATGCACAAGGAGGGTTCACCCAAGGGGCACTAGTCATAAGATTTCCTCCTATATGTTGGACATGTGGGATGACAGGGCACATTGCGCGCGTATGCGGAAGCTAAGGGTATGTACAGAATGGCCAATTCTCAAGAGGGGGGACAGCTTATACTCCAGCATATAGCTTACAAGCTAGGGAAAGGTTCGCCCAAGATCAGACGGTGTATCAGACGCAAGCGCTGCAAATGCAACAGGCACAACACCCACAGCAAGCACCATTGAATCCACCGCAAGGGCAGTCACAGCACTCACCCATGCAGATATAGCAGAATGCAAACACAGGACAATTATTTATACATAGATTAGGGAGGGACACTGTGGTGGGAGGGAATCCTTTCACAGGTACAGGGGTATGCATGTATCCACAATAGGACAACTCACATGGTGACTTGATGGGTTCACTACTATCAGTGACACCAGACCCCTAAGAGGAACCAAGGGTTGATGTGATGATTGGAGGCAAATCTTTTTCGTTTTTAGTAGCTACTGGGGCTCCTCGCTCATGTATACAGGAGGGAAAATATCCAATGTTGGGAACTGCCATGAATGCTCAAGGTTTCTCTGGAGCTACAAGTCGAGTTCCTTTTATTGATGAATTGCCAGTCTCTATAGGAGAGTGTGACATGTCTATTCCATTGTTGTATTCACGGCAGACACCAGTCAACATTCTGGGAAGAGATTTAATGACAAAGCTTAACAATTTCTTTTACTGATGAAGGCATAGTGTGTTCCATTCCTGGGATACATTATATGAATGTGGGCAAATTTATATTGGCATTTACGGGGCAAGTGGCTCTGCGAGGTGTACCGATGGTGCCAGACGTTTTTCTTTATGAGGTGAGTATTCTGTTAACATGGCTACCTGGATTAGTGGGGAGGACTATGAGGATACCTGATGAATTCTTATTTAGACCACCGATACCCATGGACAAAGATGGGGGACATACTATTCCCCTAGACCTAGATGCAGCCATAGTACGAGGGGAAATGGCAATGCTTGAAGGAACAGATGACGAGGGTAGACCGTGGAGAACAATGATTGCCATTGGGGAAGGGTGTATATTGACTGATGCCACGACAATGACATGTTCAGAGAGGATCCATCATACGATGAAGTAGTATTCTCTATGAGCATTACATATAGGATTAAAATAGAGAAAAGGCAGTTCCCACAGCAAATGGCAATAATACGGCAGCATCAACCATTTTTTGATGAAGACTTAGAGAAAGTGCCAAGTGCCTTATGGACTACAGGTCCTTATGACATAGGCCTATTGAAGGGAATAGGGGAGGTTAAGATAAAACTGAAGCCAGGAGTGATTTGTCCTCGAGCAAGACAGTACCCCATGTCTCAAGAGGAGATGCGGCTATTTCAGCATTGATGGAACATGGTATCCTGGTGCATCAGAATCATTGTGCAACACTGTGGTGTACCCTGTGAAAAAGGGAGGGTCGTGGAGATTTATACAAGACATGAGACCGATTAGCCAGATTGTAGAGGCAGAGTTTCCTTTAGTTCCTAATCCTGCGACAATATTATGCAGTATCCCAGTAGAAGCACGATATTTCACACTGATCAATTTGAAAAATGTGTTTTTCTCAATCCCACTGCACAAGGACTAACAAGACTTGACTTCATTTACATTTCGCCAAATCCATCTGAAACACACTTTTTTGCCCCAAGGGGTACCGTGAGTTCCCATCATTCTTTAATAGAGTCCTACAGATGGACTGAGGCAGTATTGATTTGAAAAGCGATGTGATACAGTAGGTAGATGACATTTTAATTTGTATTACCACAGAAGATGAGTGCAGACAAGACTCGATTCAGTTAATGACTATCGTAGCAGACAATGGATACAAAGTAGACAAAGAAAAGTTACAGTACTGTCAAGAAGAGGTTTTGCACATAGGTCAGTTGAACTCACATGTGGGAAAGAGGGTAACACCTGAAAGAGCTAAGGTGATAATAAAAACTTCAAAACCGCACACGGTAAAGCAGATACAACCATTTTTGGGACTATGTAATTATGTTAGAGCATGGATGTTTGACTATAGTTCATACACAAGACCCCTTTTGCAGGCTCTAAAGAATGCACAGGTGAACAAGGAGTAAATAGAATGGACTGAGGAAATGGAGGGAGGATTTGAAGAGTTGAAGAAAGCAATTTGTACAGCTTCTGTTTTAGGAATTCCCAATAATGCTTTAGGAGTTTTTCTTGTTTTCACACAGAAATGGGACAGTCGTTTCAGCAGTGCTTACACAGAGGACTACATTAGGGTATAAACCTCTGGCATATTACAGTGGGATTTTAGATCCAGTTATGAAAGGACACTTGTCTTGCGAACAGTCATTGGCAGCCGTCGCGTTTGCAATTGAGAAATCTACAAGTATTGTTATGGGTTGTTCTATGACACTTTTTGTGGATCATGCTTTGTTTGTCATTGTAGAGAAACCAAAGCATACATTGACATCTCAGAGAGCTTCTGCATGTGAAGGGATAAAATCAAATCCAGTGTTTACAATTGTTAGATGTAAAATAGTGAACCCTGCCACATTTGTAGCTGAGCCTGTGGTAGAGCATGAGCATGTGCATGATTGCCCGAATTACACAGAATTTTACAATGATGTACCGCGCGTAAAGCAGAACGCACTGTCAGGAGGGTAGATTATCTTTATTGATAGTTCTTAGAAAATTAATCTCACAAGTGGAGAAAGGCATTCTGGTGTAGCTGTAGTGAGGCACAGAGCAAATTATGAATTTGAGGTTGTAGCAAGTTGAAGACTACCGTCTCACTTTTCAGCATAAGCGGCAGAATTGGTAGCGCTTATTGTCATGCTCAAAAATCAGGCAGGGCAGGAAGTGACAGTGTACAGTGACACCACCTACATGACGTCAACCGTATACGCAGGGCTAGCACATTGGAAAAGGAGGGGCTATCTCCCAGCGGACGGCACTCCAGTGCAGCACGCATCTTTATTGGACAGGCTTATTAAGGCACTACAACTCCCAGTAGCAATAGTGATAGTTAAATGCGCAGCGCACACAAAACAAATTGATTTTATTTCTTGCAGAAACAAAGCCGCAGATGCAGAAGCCAAAAGCATTGCATATTCACCACATATTTCAGGTTTTGATACTCCAGATGTTAAGGAGAAAGTAGTCACAATTATGATAGCGAACCAAGGATTTAATCATTTACCAAGAACACGAATAATGGAGACTCAAGGCAGTGCACCACAGGAAGATCAAGAATTATGGAAACAAAGAGGGCGTTCTTTATCCCCCACAGAAGCCTTATGGCAACAGGACAGCACTGGAAAGCCGGTAATGATAGTAGCATTGTTAAGAGTAGCGCTTGAACAGCTACACTACCATGCGCATATAACAGGGAAAGTCTTGCTGCAACAATTGCAGAAGACTGGTTTGTGCCAAATTTGTTAGAACGTGGTGCATTTTATGTAGTAAATTGCATCATATGTGAAAGGTTTACTGCTGGGCATACACTGCGAATGATTAAAGGAGTAATTCCTCGACCGAATTGTCCTTTTCATCATTTACATATTGATTATGTTGATATGCTGCAAGTATGTAATGGATACAGGTATCTGATAGTGGTGGTGTGTACCTTCTCCAGGTGGAGATCGAAGCAGGTCCCTGTACACACCCTGATGCCACTTGCGCAGTGAAGATTTTAGTACGAGAAGTCTTTCCAAGATGGGGAGTGTGTGAGGTGCTGAGATCCGATAAGGGACCACATTTTATTAAAGAAGTATTTGAGCAAATAAGTCTGTTATGAAGCACAGGTTTTCTTCTGCTTATCACCTGCAAGCGAATGGGATAAGTGAGAGACTCAACAGCTTCCTTAAGGAAAGGATTGCCAAACTTAAGTTGACACTGAAGAAGGGGTGGATACATTGCCTGCCCTTAGCCTTGTCGGACCACCAACTCATGCCCCACTAGCTAGTAACAGGGAGGCAAATGAGAATGCCTTTAACTCCTCCATCAAGGAGTCAAAGTGATGCCCAAAGTACAGAAAAAATGTTAGGAAATAAATTAAATGAAAATTTGACATGTATGACAGCTGGTATCTCTGTCATTTCAGATCAACTCAAGCATCAGGGGGGGTCGGTCTCAGAACACAGATGAAAACAATTCTGCAACCAGATCTTCAGAATTATTATCAGCAGCAATACTTTTTGCTGGCGACACTGTGCTGATCAAAGACGTCACTAGAAAGTGGCACGAGCCAAGGTTCGACGGTCCTTACATAGTCGAGAATATATATTCCCACAGCAGTAAAAGTCCAAAGTAGACGAGTTTGGATCCACCTCAATGACGTGAAGCTACATACTGGTGAGGCTGTCGCATCCCCCAATGATCGATCCAGAAGCAAGACAAGAAAAAGAATTTCAGTGTGTGCAGACTCGATCGATGACAAGAAAGGAGGACAATAAGGCAAAGAACTGATCAATGCAAATTTGCATTTGGACTGTGGCTCCGCCTGGACACTCCTTATTGATATTATAGCAGGCATGCAAACTCGTTGCTTGGGTGACAGGAATCTTTGAAAATGAATTTTACAAAGTTGCTGATGTATCAAAAAAATGCCTGAACTGGATTTCGAGTTCAGATTTGATAATTGGAAGCGTGAGCAGTATCCCCACTCATTTATTACTGAGTACCTGTTTAACTGAGTCTATGGTCCTGTCAGGCAGGGATGCCCATATACTTTTATTTGCTGTCTTTGTGTTTATTCTTCAAGCTTATCCTGCCCTTGTTAGAAGAGATGTGGACATTCACACTTTTTTACAAGATCCTAAGAAGGGGCCTGTAATTAGAAGACTGCTTACATCGATAGTGGAAGAAATCCTGCAGTTGCAAAACCTATTATAAATGATCAGATTAAAAGGTGTTTTTTCTTCCTTAAAGACGTACAGTAAAAATGAGGAATGTTGAAAATGGTACGATTTCAAAGAATGAGCGAGCCCAAAAGACACCAGATTGGCACAAATGGTGTGGGTTAATATTCTGGTGTGTAATATATACATGCTCAGTTTCTATCTTTGTCTTCCTTTTTCTCCTAGTTCACACAATTTATTTTATTGGTCCAAATAAGGCAGAAGTCCCTTTGATTCTCCCCACTCCAGTAACTCGTGTAGATTTGCGTATTACTGAGAAGCCAAGACCCTTTGTGCTATACCCCCAGAGCAGAGCTGCCTTAGAGTTATTTCCATGGGTTGCTGACAAGTTGAGAGGAAGATATAGAAGAAGTGCAGAGGAACATGATAATGGGATTAACACATATTTAGACAGTACAGCACACTTGGGTAATAACATTTTGTATTAGCACATGAAAAAGGAGGGAGAGAGAACGTTTAAAGAAAGTTGCTATGTTTGTGCTCTCATTCCTTATGCCATGGGAACCTCTAAGATATTCATAACTACCGAAGTACCAGTGGAAAAAGCTCATTGCCTAACGCATCTCACACTCTGCCAGACAAGAGGACAGTTCCAGGTTCGAACAGCATCCTAAGTATGGGTGACTGAAAATACATCTCAAAGAGAAGATAACTATGTGCAAGATTTGAAGAAAAGAGAGAAGCCACAAACAAGGAATCTAGTAATAAGATATGAACATCTTGGAATGGATGGAGCAGGAATCAGAAGGGAAGAAAACAAGATGTTAAATTGCCAAGACACAGATAAAGAAGAAATACGGAGATGCTGGTAAAGAGACCAACTGCAAATTAAAGGAACAATGTTAACTCCAGAAGGATGGGCGGAAGGCCTGATTGTGTGCAAGACACCAGCACTATCCGGAAGACCTGAAGCAAGTGTGGGACATGCAGAAGGACAACGTATAGATCATTGGTCAAATATCACAAAGTTGCTGACATAGGTTGACGATAAAGGAGGGCCGTTACAGATAATACCTCTAGCAAATGCATCCCTGTGTTTCAGAAACAATGGCATGAGGAAAGCCGGAGTAAATCATCAGTGTGGCTGAATTTTTGATGTAGCAGGCATGTAGAATGGAACAGTAGTTCTAATGGACCACTACTGGGCCTGTGGGCCAAGAGCTTACATGAAGCTGCCCAAAGTGTGGAGATGGATGTGCTCCATGGTGCTCATTCATGTTCCAGCATTAGTGATTCCGAAGAGCGACCTGAATATTGGAGAGTTTCCAAAGGCAGATGCTCATTTGAGGAGGAGAAGATCACTTGAATTTCTAAATTGAACGAAGAGAGAAAAAGAGCTGTCAGCTAAATCGATAGAGGCTTTTGATTCTATTCCATATGAGCACAGGTTGTTCAGCCAGACGTCAGCAATATTCACGACTATCTTTATACCAGGAATTCAGACAATGACGAATGTGCAGTGGTTGCAAATCACTTCCTGGGAGCTCCTGCAGACAATCAACACTACTATAAAGGGATTCAATGTGATCAAGGAGGAATTGAAGGCCATAAGGCCGATGACCCTCCAGAATAGATATGTCCTGGACCTGATCACAGCAATGGATAGAGTTGGTTGTGCCAAAATTGGAGAATCATGTTGCACGTTCATACAGTCTCACAATGACGAGAATGGTACCTTGAAAGAGGCCATAACATTGCTGACGAACGTACACAACAAGATGAAAGACGAGACAGAGGATATTGCAGATGACAGCTGGTTTGCGTCTATCTTCTCATGGGTTCCAAAATGGATGGTGAACATCTTTAAGTTCCTGGAAGCAGTATTGGTGATGGTGATGTTTGGATTCTGTGTGATCAGGATAATAATCACACAGTGTAAGAAGACATCAAAAAAGGCAGCAGGAATGAAGATTATGATCGATGTTGAATCAGGGTTTGGGCCCAAGGAGCTGACGGATAAAGAAATCAGAAAATATATAGAGGCCAGCATCTTAGCACCTGAGGGAAAGAAGTTCTTGCATCCAGGAAATCACAGGAAGTACGTGGGACGATGGATCTACTGTAGTCCAAATGTACAATGCAGCCACATGACCTAGAGCGTTGATGAACATGTAAAATCAGCAGGCTCCCTGAAGGGAGTAGTGAAGATTTGGACCCCGAAGAAACATTTCTTCAAAAGAATAAATCAAGATGTGGAGACTGGTGAAGGAGTGATCGATGAATAAACCAGAGGGGGGAGTGTAGAGGAGCAGCTGAATGCCTCTTCAGGATGTCCCGCCCCCATTTTGCACATATGTTGGAAACTGGAAATTGAGACATGAGCAACACCAGTAATGATGCGTATACCACAAAGAGCTTGCGATGCACTGAGAAGAGAGGCTGAAGAAGAGAATGAATGGTCCTTATAGAATCTGATGACGAAATGAAGAATCGAGTACGCTTTCATGTACGGAATGAAGATTGCATGTGTGAAGAGCACTACAGAAAATGCAAGCCGTTGTATAACTGTACAGATGAAGAAACGCAAGTAGACTATGTAATCATGAGGCTGGCTATATGTAGTAAGTAGACTGCAGGCGGTGCCGACAATATGTATAGAATCTGGATATTCAATGTCACAATTTCAGTAAGCTCACACCCACGGAAAAAGAAGGATTAACAGCTATGTGTGTGTGTCACAGCAAAGAAATAAACTGAAGCTTGTAGGAAGACTGAGAAAGGCTGTCTGGCCTGGTGTCAAAGACTGAAGCAAGCCAAAAGTGGTTATCTATCCTTGAAGTACAGTGAACGTGAGAAGCTGAATCAGCACTTGTTAAGATGTGAGGAAAAGAACACTATGAGTGCCAAGTTTATTAATTCAAGTCAATTAAATGCTGCAAAACAGGCTGGAATATGGTCTCCAGTTACATGAGCTGAGGATGAAAATAGGAGTGGAGGTGCAGACCTGAGCTACGATAAGAATGTCCCTTTACTCCCTTGTATTCTTAGGAGCAATGATACTTTGCAAGGCTAAGTTCAAAGTTAATATGAATGGCAGACGGTCTGAGTGATGATGGATGTCGGGCTAATTGGGTGGGGAGACATGGTCAAGTCCACCCACTGACACCTGGTGTACCAGCTTACGTGCTGCTAGTCAGTTGAATATTCCAGAAGGGTACAAGCATGCCAACCAACTGTAGAAGGCCATATAACAAAGGGCCTTATAGTTTGAGAACCAATGATGTACTGTGTACTTAATAACTGTTGAAGATGACTTGCACTAGGTGCGTGCATAATTTGTCCACCTGACGGTAGAGACCCAATCACAATCCAATCCCTTATAGAAAGTATACTTAGATGTTCCCCTTAAGCCAATCACAATCTCACATAGGTTTTCTTAGTTTGCCACATAGTATGACATCATGAATGACGAGTAGGTTTTGTTGTAAAAGAAGGAACAAGTTACTTACCTGTAACTGTTGTTCTCCAGCATGGGTCTGGCATGGATTCACATGCTCATGAATATTCCCCGTCGTCAGGCTGGGAATACTCGGTAAAGAAAAATCAGTATCAGTTTCGTTTCTGATCTGTCTTTCGTAGTAGTAACCAATCACTGATCTCTGCGTCATACTGACCACAGCCAATGACTGCCATCTCCCTAAGCCCTGCCTCTGGCAGCCATCTTCAGATTTGGTAGCACATGAAGTGGCAGTATGACCAAGTGAAGAGCCGCAGAGGGGTAGGCGGGAGGGTTCGCATGTGAATCCATGCCAGACCCATGCTGGAGAACAACAGTTACAGGTAAGTAACTTGTTCCTTCTCCAGCATGGGGTCTGGCATGGATTCACATGCTCATGAATAAAAGAATACATAGCAGTACACACATGCACAACCACGGGAGGTGGCAAAGGCTCAACATTAAGCATTACATCAAAAACTCAACATTAAGCAATTCTTACCTCCTCACCAGGCTCACCTTAGGCGAACAGGTTGCGCAGCACTGCTTGGCCGACCCTGGACTCCTCCCTGGAATCCCGATCGACGCAGTAGAATTTCGTGAAGGTGTGCGTCGACCTCCACGTAGCAGCCCTGCAGATGTCCAGCAAGGGCACACCAGATAGGAATGCCGTGGTGGCTGCGATCGCTCTGGTGGAATGGGCTCTCGGACGGCCAGGCAGCGGTCAGTTTGCCAACCGATGACAGTACATGATACAGCCAGAGAGCCATCTGGAAATGGAAGCCTTCGAGAGAGCCTTCCCCTGATTGACAGGTCCAAAGTTCACAAAAAGTTGTGACGTCTTCCGAAAACTCTTCGTGCGGTCCACGTAGAACTTCAGCGCTCTAGCCACATCCAGCGAGTGCAAAGTCCTTTCAGCCGGCGACGAAGGCGATGGGGAGAAAACAGGTAACACCAAGGGTTCGTTGAGGTGGAAGTCCGACGGCACCTTGGGCATGAAGGAGGGGTGCATCCTGAGCACTACCCTTGTGTCGTGAAAAGTCAAGTACGGGGGCTTGCAGGAAAGGGCCTGGATCTCTCCCACCCGTCGTGTGGAGGTGATGGCCACAAGAAACGCTGTTTTCCACGACAAGAACTTTAACGGAGCTGAGTGCAGAGGCTCGAACGGAGGTCCCATGAGCTTGATCAGCACCATGTTGAGCTCCCAGGCCAGGGCCGGGCCTTCACCGGCGGGAACGATCTGAACAGTCCCTTCATGAATTCTTTCGCCAGACGATGAGACCACAAAGACGTCCGTCCCGGGGTTCTGGTGTATCGGGAGATCGCATCAAGATGAATCTTGATGGAAGCGTGCGCCAGCCCAGCCCTGGCCAGCGTCAGCAGGTACGGCAGTACTTGAGGAGCCGTAATCCGTAGAGGGTTAATCTTCTGTGCGTGGCACCAGACAGAGAACCTCTTCCATTTGTGTCCGTAGCATTTAAGAGTTGAGGACGCCCTGGCCTTTGCAAGAACCTCTCTGCAGTCGGCCGGTATGTCGTAACCTCCAAACTCTAACGCTGCAGGAGCCAGGCCTGCTAGTTCAGCGACTTCCGTGGTCACTGTCTTCTGGTGGTCCGGGGTCTGGAAGTCCATGCCCGCCGTCAGATGCGCGCGGGTGCCCCACCACCGGATCGCTCGTCGGAAGCTCTCGTCGAGTGTGATCCTGTCCTCGAAGCTGCCCGTCGTCTGGATCCAGCGAGCGTCCAGGAACTCCTGTAACGGGCGCATCCGAAGCCTGCACAGGCGGATGAGATAAATGCAAGAAGACATCTTTCTGAGGAGGGACTTGATGGACCTCACCCTGGCCGCGTCCGCAACCAGCATCCGCTGCACCTTGCCCAAGATGGCCCTCGTCCTTTCCTCCGACGGAGAGGCCAGAAGCGCCACTGTGTCGAGCTTCGCTCCCAGAAACAGTGCATCTTGAACGGGCACCAGGTGGGACTTGGCGTAGTTTATGGAGAATCCCAGGTCTGTGAGTAGTTGGACGGTCCTCGCCGTGTGCTCCGCGGTGAGCTCCTTTGTCTTTGCTCGGATGAGCCAGTCGTCCAGGTAGGGGTAGACGTGGATCCCCTCCAGGCGCAGCCGCGCCGCCACCGGTGCGAGGCACTTGGTGAACACCCTGGGTGCCGACCTCAATCCGAAGGGAAGGGCTCTGAACTGGTAGTGACGCCCTTGGACCACAAATCTGAGAAACCTTCGGTGTCCCTTTAGGGTGGGGATATGGAAGTAGGCATCCTCCAAATCCAACGACGACAGGAAATCGCCCTCCTCCAGTTGACCCAGGACGTGCTGGAGGGTGACCATCCAGAACTTCTGTGCCTTGATGAATTTGTTCAGTCGTCGTAGGTCCAGGATGGGACGCCATCCTCACGTCTTCTTCTTCACGAGGAAGTATCTTGAGTAAACTCCGGAGCCCCGAAGCCTCTTTCGGACGAGCTCGATGGCGCCTTTCTTGAGCATCGCCTTTACCTCCAAGAGAAGTTGAGGGACGTGATGTTCCTTCCTGGCCACGGGGGGGACGCGCGGGCACTTCTTCAGAAACTCGAGCGCGTGACCCTGGGCCAGGGCGTCCAGCACCCAATGGTCGGTGGAGATGGAGTCCCACACGCTGACGAAGCTCGCCAGCCGGCCTCCCACCGGGGTGCTTCGGTGGGGGCCTGACCCCATGGCCGGTTCAGTCCTGCTTCGACGAGGCTTTGCCACCTTGTCCTCCTTGGCGACGACGGCGGGGTCCGCCCAACTTGCCTCGTCCCCTGTAGGCTTCCTGTGACGACGAACGGGCCGCTTGACGATAGGTGGAAAATCTGCCACCGGAACCTTTGGAGGCACCCTGCTTGCCTCTGCCGCTCCGAAAGGGCGGCCGTCGTTGCTGGAGAACCCCAAGAGCCCGGGCCGTCTCCGTGTCCGTCTTGATGGCTTGTAGGGAATCGTCCACTGTTTTCCCAAACAGGTTACTCCCGCCGAACGGCATGTCCAAGACTCTGGTCAGTTGCCTTGAGCCATCCACGCCGTCTAAGGCACACGCCGTTGCCCAACTGGCGAAATCCAGTGTCCGCGATGTCCGTCGCTATCGTAATGGCGTGGTCCGACGCCACTTCTCCTTCCTGCAAGATCTCTAGGGCCTCCGCCCTCTTGTCGTCTGGTAGAAATCCAGCAGGGGGGCGATTTTGTACCACAACTCCCTGTCGTAGCGGGCTACGATAACCAAGGCGTTAGCAGCCTTAATCGTCGTCGCTGCCGATGAGATGACTCTGCGTCCCATCGTGTCCAACTTCTTTCCCTCGCCGTCCGGCGGGGAGGCCCCCCCCGCTTTCTTCCTGGCCGCCGCGGAGACGACCGAGTACGGGGTCGGCTGTGCCCGAAGGCACAAGGGGGCCGCGTCCGGGACCCGGTACTTCTTCTCGTACCGATCCCTTCTCGCAGGCGTTGTGGATGGGTTCTTGAGGAGGGCGAGACCCTCATCCCAGATATCATCCAGTAGAGGTACAGCGAGGACCGTCTTCCTCTTGGTCTCGCGCCGTTGATAAAGGAAACCTTCCTTCTTCTTTTCTTCTGGGCAGAGCTGGAAAAGCTCGGATGCCCTGGCGATCATGGCATGAAACGATCCAATCTCGTCGGGCGGGGAAGCCCGGGGAGGAGGTGACGACGGGAGATCCTCGTCGTCTGTGCCTGTCGCGGTCGTGTCAGTCCCCGTATCATCCCCACGGGTCGTGGACGGGGAGGAGGGCTGAGCAGGGCGCGATGGTTGAAAAGGAGGTGGAGGATGAATCCTTCTTCTCTTCCGAGGAGGGCTCCCAGAAGGGCCTGGCTCCGGGGTCCCCCGTCGGGAGAGGTTCCTCCGTTGGTGGTAACGGCAGTCTCGTCCTTATCTCCGAGCATAAGGACTGTATAGCCAACAAAATGGCCGCCGAGTTGTCTTGCGGCACTGGTTGAGGGGAGTTCGACGGGCGGTCAGAAGCCCTGTCGGCACCCTCGACGTTCTGGTCGTCTCCTACGTCAGGGTCCCTCCCGACGGGCTGGTCTTCTTCCACGCCAACGCCGTGGCTTAAGACTTCGATCAGCTCCTCCTCAGAGGTTGAGGCCGAATCCACGACGACCTCCTGCCCCCCTTTTTCTTCTCCGTCGGAGGTTTCACGGGGGTCCTGTCGATGGGCATGAAAGAGGACTCCCTCCTCGGTGGCAGGGAGACCCTGGGCCCCGAGGTCACCACCACTGGTGTAGCCTCCACAGGCTGAGCCAGGGCCGCCGCGACTGTCTCGATAGAGGCCTTGGCCAGATGGATTAAGGCTTTCACCACCTTAGGTGCGCTCATCGCTTCTCCTTGGGGGGAGGGTCACCGCCTCGCTCCCCCTCCGATGGGGCCTTTGAGCTCGACCGGGGTCTCTCCAGGAGCTTCGCCGGGTGCTCGGCCTTCCTCTTACCCGAGCCAGAGCGTTGGCTCGGGGTTGATGGCGCAGGGGAGGATGCGCCCTGCCTGGCGCCCGTAGAGCCCGACCGTTGGGCGCTCCCGGTGCCAGCGGACTCGCGGTGCTTGGCCTTCTGTTGGACCCCCGTCGCCGGGGCGCCCTCAAAGGTCTTAGAAGACCGCTCAGACTTCTTCTTCTTCGCGCCTGACGGGCTCTTCCCTTCCAGCCAGTTGGCGAGACGCAGATGGCGGTCCTTCATGGTCCGTTCCGACATATTGCCGCAAAACGCACAGTCCTTCTCCACGTGCGTCTTGTCCTCATGCAGGCAATAGAGGCAAAGGGAGTGTTCGTCCTCCTTAAAGACATTCTGAAGCTGGCATCCAGGGCAGACCCTGAACAGCTTTCCGGGCGTCGAGCTTCCCTTCTCCTGGGCCATGATCGAGATGGGCCTGAGAAACTTCTGGAGTCCTCCAAAAGCGTGGCTCGATGAAATCTTCACCCTTGAGGGGCGTAGAAGAAGGTCCCCGTTGATCGGATAAAGAAACGGTGGAGCTTGAGGCTCTTTTGACCGAAAAAGAGAACATTTTCCTAGGAAAAAATGCGAAAAAAGCACTAAGGCTCGAGAGCAATAGCACGAGGATCCCAACATTTGAACGTGCGGTAAAAATCTGAAGATGGCTGCCAGAGGCGGGGCTTAGGGAGATGGCAGTCATTGGCTGTGGTCAGTATGATGCAGAGATCAATGATTGGTTACTACTACGAAAGACAGATCAGAAACGAAACTGATACTGATTTTTCTTTACCGAGGATTCCCAGCCTGACGACGGGGAATATTCATGAGCATGTGAATCCATGCCAGACCCAATGCTGGAGAAGTATTTTTTTATGAAATTCGCTGAGCGAACTTGTGTGACATCCGTTGATGTCCGTTGTAACTCCCTGTGTAAGCCAACTGAAAATAAAACAGTCTGATGTCCTGAGTCGGTCTTATCATTTGGTGTAAGAGTTATTCTGCATCCCCTCCATCGTACAATGTGTTACCTCAATTTTCTTTCATTCTCTGGGCTTCTATTTGTGTTTTTTGTTCTCCAATCTCTCATTCTCTTTCTTTTGTTCCTCATACCAATTTCGATCTTACTTTCGTTTCCTTTCTCTTTATCCTCTTCATATGCTCTTTCTTGTTCCTTTTTTTTCTCTTCCCATGTTTCTCTTTCTTCCCTCTCCCGAACACCATCAATGCCCTTTCCGTCTAACTTGAGTAATATCGGTCCTCCCATCCATATGTTTTGCACTACAATCTATTTCTTGACTCTGTCCTTCTCTTTTTGTCTCTTAGCTTCCTCCTACATTTCTTTCTACTTCTTCGCTCATCACGCCCTTTATGTTCGTCGCGTGCTGATATATTTTTCTGCTCCTTAATATTACTTTCATCCATGCTGTCTTCATTATAGTAAGCGTGAGGTGCGTATATTGGATTAACATACTCCGCCGCTGCCTTCGATTCCTTTAAAAGATAAATTCCCTGTGTATCTTCCGCTGTGCTATCTTTTTTTGGGAGGAGTAAGTGGATCTGAGGGCGTTTCCTCCTTCTCTTTATGCATACAAATACATTGTCATTTGTTGCAGTACTGTTTTTGACAATGAGCCTTCTTGGGTCCATGGCATAAGTGTTTTATTAGTTGTTCTCTTCACCCACTCCGCGTGGTAATGCCTAATTTTAGGTGTATACCCTGGTAATGTCCTACATAGGTGTAAAGGTGTGTGTTCGACCTCGACTGCCAATACTTACCGGGTTTTTAAATCACTTACAACACAAACATTTTTTCAAGCAAGCACTATCAATCACCGCCCTTTACCACAAAAGATCAATGTTTTAACCAATTTAAAAATCTTTATGATATAATTTCTTCTTATTTCTTTGTGTATAATTCTATCGATTCTTGCTAGCATGTTGTTGTATTATTGCCGTTACACAAACCTTTCTTTGATTTGACTTCTTTTTCCTCCATTTTTATCCTTATCGGATTGACGTCAATCACTTGATCTTAAGGCCTAATAGTTATTTTTATTACTATTGTTTTATATTTCTCAATTTATACATAATAAAAGTTTTACACTGACATATTTATAACCCCAAATAAACATGCACTTTTCATTTTCTGTGATCACCTTCCTTTACTTTCCCTTAGTAAATGTATCTCATCTCACTATTTACCCCATTTTGGAGTGTAATACGCATTGGCACTTGCCATAGGAATCCCTACCATATACTCTGTTTAGAGTTTAATACGCATTCTTTGGAACCCAAAATCGAGGTATCTATCTCTTTAAACACAAATCCTGTTACCGTATATTTACACATATACTGTAGCCCCTCCCCTTTATTTGCCACTTTCAATGCTCTACTTGCATATGTGACTCAGCTTGAATCCCTCGGCATCGACTCTTCCCCCATCGACCAATTTGCCTTGAGTCCACGGGGGACACCCAAAGGGACCGGGTAGGAATGTCATCAAAGGGGCACCTGTTGACCGATTCCTTTCACACGTGTATTGCACGCCGCTATCCACAGGAATCTCCACAGTCTTCTGTCTAGTGGCATAAGTCATTGATCGTCCGAGAGTCTAAATCAAAGGCCTAGGTCGACTGGACCTGAACCATCCTCTGCTACCAAAATGTGCACTAGTACCTGGAGCGTATCTTATACGCAGAATGGAATTACCATAATAAATTATCTCAAACCCAAATAATCGGACAGACTCAAAGAATATGGCAAATTACTACTTTATTGTCAGCTCGAATAAAGTAGGGAAATCTGGTGATCATACAAAATGCAGCTTACTCACTCTCGTCTAATTTTTGATTATACAAAGACTTTATACTTCAATGTACGTCAGCTATGATGTCATCCAACGTGGCAAACAAAAAAACCTATTCAGCGGAGGGATTGGTTAGGGGAACATATATACTTATAGTATGTGTGTGCCATCATTGGCTGCCCCTTATTTACTAGACATGCGTTAAACTACCCTAAAATATGCATAATACTGATTATAACAAAATACTAACAACGGATTTGCTTTTATAACACTATATAGCTTGCTGCTCCATAACCACTCATGTTTATTTGGCATAATCTCCCAACCTTGGCCATTCGGCTCGCTAGCAGCACGTGTATAAAACGAAACCCAGGTACAGAGAAAAATGTCAGTCCACTGCCCACTTTGGTTAATTAGCCTACCCTCTCTCATCAGTTAAGCCTCAATCCACGGCTTCTCCTTTATAGTTGACCTTGCTGACTGTTTTCTTCTCTGGGACTTTTTATGGGAGTCAGGGTACACCACTATCTTCGTCTGAGGCCTAATGAATAGACTTTGGGTCTCATTACGAGGTCGGCGGTAGAGCCAGCTGCTAGGACTCCACGGGAATGAGGTCACAGAAGCACCGGCACCGTTGCTAGCAAGTAGCAAGGTCAGGCCTGCTGGGAGTATTGTGCCCCTACCGGCAGACTCGTAGTTTGACAGTCCAAAAAGGGTGCCGATACGTTGCTACCAGCACCCTTATTTCCAGACCGCCAAACTTGTAATGATGCCCCTTGTCTTCTGTCCTTGCACCACATGTTAGTAGACCTCAAATGTGTCCATTTCATCCTTTTATGTACTGCTATGGGTGCTATTACTCCTCTTGGCCTCTGGAGACTTGGTCGTTCCACCTTATATATGCTTTTTGCATCTTTAACTGTCCACTACTTGGCACTTGCTGATGTTTTTGCTTCTGCTTAATCTAAGAGAAAGGTGACCTTCGTTCTAAGGTTATCCTGGTTAACACCTTTTGTACTTTCCAATGATGTCCTGCTGCGTCATCCTTAGTCTTAGTAAAACCTGATATTCTTTGTTCTTCACACAAAGCTGTTTCTACAGCGTTTTCCAGTCCTGCAGCCTCTGTTTGTCTTTCAGGTAGTTTCAACACAATCCGACGTCCATCTTTTTATCAGGGCCCCTCTGTTTACGTTTAGTTTCTATTGCAGTAAGCTTCTATGTGTCTCATCTACTTTGCGTTTCTGCATATGTACATTAGTTGAACTTCATCTCACTCATTTTTTCAACATAGACGATTTCTTCATCTCTTTAAACTTGTTTACTTTGTTTCTTCAATTGCACCTTCATTCTTAAAGTATCTGGATATCGTTTCCATGTGTCCTTGTGTCTTCCCTTTATGACATCACTTTACTTGTGTCCATTTGCACTTACAGCTCTTCTACGTCCAATGGTGTATATCGACATCCTTCCTCCACTTCAGTATGTGGGTACATTAGATACGGCTGTCTAAGTGCATTGTGGGATGTTTTTACCCATGCATCCAAGCCCTACCATAAAACTGTGCAGTACTGGCATGGAAAACATCATGATGGCCAGAACTCCCCAGAGAGTGCACAGGGAAAACATGAAGAATAGACTGCCACCCATTTTTGCCTATGTTGTGAGCACAGGAGGGCACTGCCTAAAACCACCATTGGGCTACACACACAGTAGCCTGAAACCATTGGGAATGGCAATGCTGATTGCCAAAAAGCAATTCAGAACTGTGGGGAATTCATTTTCTTAATCCCAAAAATGGTTGCATTACCAGTACTCACCACTATCAGAAAGCCGGCGTTTTAAAACCACCAGACTTTTGGGTAAAACTGAACAAATGAAACAAAACCAGACCAAGGAAAGACTTGCTAAGAGGTGGATACAATGTAAAACTATATTCTGAAATGACTTGAAGGAAGTAATTATTTAATGTATAGGTAAACATTGTCAGTTTGATTTGAATGTAGAAAACTGGGAACAAAAAGTGACATTTAGCTGAAACCTGGCTTAATGAAACTGAATTCTGCCTGACAACTACCCCCGAAAGGAGTTGAAACTGGATCAACAGCCACTCTTCCCAGGCCTAGATGCATCCTGCCGCCCCTTGCCAAAAGGAGTTGACACCTCTCTGATTAGATTAGGGGTGGAGCACCTGGGAACTGGAAGGGACCGAACAATGCAACTTCCTTGACTCAGGCAAATGTTATATTGGGGGCGTCGTAAAATAGCTTCCTCTTGGGAGAAACTGGGGGGCAGCTGTGCCTCTGTGAACAAGCTGGCTTGGGGGAAGTGGATAAACCAGTAATTCCACCCTGTGATTTGGGAAGCCACACCACTTTTTGACCAGAGCATAATTTTAAAAAGATAGATAACTCATAGTGCGGACTTGTCAGAATTATATAAGTAATATCATTATTTTTGTGATTTTTCTGTGAACATTTTAAGAGGCGTTAGGACCCTGTGTTGTATTCTGGGGGGTTGCTAGCGGAAAATAGGGTCTCACTCCAAATGTATGCATGTTAAAAATCTGACACTTTATCATCTGTAACCCATATCCCTGGTGCACATTTGTGTAAAATCTGGAAAGGTTTAGAGGTCGTTATCTGGATGAAAAGGGGAGAATTCTGTCATCAGTGGACACAACATCGTACAAAGACAGGGATCGGATGGTTTGGTGCTACAGAAAATATGTTAACTGGACCTATAATATTAGAAAAATGGTACATAGATAAATATGTATTTGGGTCAGAAATAGATTTGTGTGCAATCTGACAAGGGGAGGTTCCTCTGACCATAAAACCTACAGCATCACTCTGACTCACATTTCCTTCCCCCAATCAAGGGAGAGAGGAGGAATTGGCCAATGATAAGTGAGAGGGGCAGGTTTAGTTATGACCAGGCACACACCCATTTTCAAAACACATAAAAAGAGACTGCTGGGACAGGTAGGGAGATTCAATTCCATTTGCTGCGGAGCATGCTGACCGACGACTTCACATCCAGAGATCCAGACTTTAAATCCATCAATCTCCAGAACCTGTAGCAGAAATTAACTCCAGAATTTGTAGCAGAGAGGCCTGAATACACCAGCTGAATCCTCTTCAGCAGGCCTCAAAACGGACCAAACTATTCAACAGCCGGGCGAGCTGTTTGAAGTTTTGCCGAGAATTTTTGCAAGAACCTGTAGCAGTACCCAGAAAGCAGTGTTACATCCAGAATCCAGAGAGGCTAGACCAGCAGAGCAGAGCTGACCCAGATCGCTGTGAGCAGAACCGGTGCCTGATTGACCCGCCGAGCAGACAGAACCGCAGTCGGACGTGTTGACCAGATCGGTGACGAGGCCTAGTTCAAATTTATATTGTGAGTACCTAGCATAACTGTGCAGAACCAATCTCTTAGTTAAAATAACCTAATCCAAACTATTTTAACCTAAGTAAAACTGCCTCCTAGAAATCGTGTCATCTGTCATTTTTAAAGCTGCACAACTGTCACCTGTCAATTCTGCAGCTGCAAGCTGTCACCTGTCATTTTGAGTTTACTTTAAATCCGAAAAACTACCTTTATTTAATCGTCCGTATCTCTGGAACCCGTGGGCTAGGAACGAGATTTAACTTTCCTCTGAAGCTTTCCAACAAGCCTAGAACCGACTTCCTACTCCTTATACTTTTACCGCAATCACGATTCACGCACTCGCAAAATTTACCGCGATTTTGGCTCAATTTCTCCACTTGTCAAAATAGCAGCTCCATTCTTTCTTTTGTTGAAATCCGTTTGCAACTTGGTAATAACTCATAGAGCATTGCTAAAGTGAGCCTGAACTAATACCAACACTCATCTCCCACTCACCCTGAATCTCTAGAGGGAATTAAAATCAGTTGGCACATTTTCCCATCCATTGCCATCACATTTAAAAGCATTTTGGGCCTGTGTTTCAAACTCCTACCTGTTTCCTCTAAGCTTGCTGGGGGGAACTGAATTTCGTATTGCATTTGATTGCATTCCTGAGAACTGTGTGCTCCTCTTTCCATCTCCTTTCATTTCTTACATTGCATAGGGGAGGGGGGTGAATTGCCAGAGAAAAAGTGATTATCTTATCTTTTGCTAAAATCATATCAAGTATTTCTGTACTGCATTTTATTCCTCATTGCTTTTCCCTTGAAACCATAAAAGTATTTTTGCTACTTTATCCATCCTATACTAACTCCTCATTGATTGTAAAGAAGTGTGCTAGTGCCAGATTACCCATTGTTGATCAACATCATATGTCTAAGTGTACTATCAGATATTAATTTATTATAAAAGTGTGATATATATATATATTGTTTAATTTTTCAAATAAACCTTTTAATTTGCAAAACAAACCTACTTCTTGGCTCAGTGGGGTCAGGGGGATTCTAAGAGGGGGGTGTTATACAAGGGTTGTCATCCAGAGTACTGAACTGAATATAAAAATACATCAATAAGGGTTTTCCTCAGCATCCCAGACTAGGCATTGACTTAGCTGTAGTGTTGATTGAATATCGCTTACAAAAGTGGGGGCTCGGAGCCGGGATATTCTGGGTTAGATTTACCACTTGTGCAGATTAATACAGTGTGCCAACTGACCAGATACACATATCCGGTTAGATCACCACGCTGTTTTACACTGCGAAAGCATCATTCAAAGGAACGCTCTAAGGAAACGGTCTGTTTTGCAAAATAAAATACAAACTTCTGTAAGTCAGGAAGGAACTCAAATTCCAGAATGACGACCTTGGTAGATATGAAAATAGCCAGAGAGCACTTCTTACATAAGCTATTTGTGAGAGGTGAGTGGACTCTTCAGGACCAAACGGTCTGGTTGCAGGCAATCGCGCAACAGGTCACCGAAACAGGGTCAGATATATGGGGAGATCAGGGTCCCCTACATGTGGCCCTGAGTGAACTATGTATGGCCCCTAAAGCCAAAGATGAACATAATAAGATTGCCAGGATAGCGGCATATTTGTATCTATATATATGGGAGCCATGCAGGACAAATGTGCTGAAGGCCAAGATCTGGCAAATAGGCAACAGATGGCGTTAGAGAAGGCCCAATCTGATCTGGACTCTTCTGAGCAAAGGCTGCTCAGGAGCCAGGAGTCAGAAAAGGACAGCAGACAGTACATCACTAAAATAAAGGAGGATATGGATGTGCTGCAACAGGAAAGGGCGGACCAGGATACCAGATTTCTGGCCTTGCAGAAGGGGTACCAAGAAGGTTTGGACTCCCAACTGCAGAGCCAGATAAAGCTGGAGCAACAATTAGATTTCAATAGGGCATGTGCCGAGCAGGTAGTCACCCTGCAAAGCCACCTAGATAGGGAGAAGGCAGAAAGCAATAAACTGATTTTGAAAGACCTGGATACCCAGGCAGAGTTTGACCAGGAGCGCCAGAAAGCTGGTGCCTTCCAAAGGCAAAGGGACGACCTGGCGGCACAGATGCAGGCTCTTAGTCAGGAAAGGGATACCTTAGGCCAGGAAGTCTGCCACTTAAAAAGGAAAATTGAAGAAAATCACCTGGCCCTCCAGGGACTGGGTGACCTCCAAAAAGAACACCAGAACTTGTTAGAGCACACCAGGAGGGTGGAGGATGCTCTGGCAAGAAAGGAGCAGGCCAATAGGGACACAGCTCAGGAGGTAACCCTCCTGCAGCAGAGACTGGCCCAGTACTCCAGGACCAATCAGGAGGCACAGAGAGAAAATGAGGCTCTCTGTCAGCACAATGATAGGCTCCAGCAACAGGTAGCGATGCAGGAGAGACTGATAGAGTCTAGTAAGGCCTTAACTGAGGAACTGAAAGCGCAGGCTCTTGCACTGCAACAGGGAGCACGGGCTGATAGAGACGAGGTGCGCTGGGAAAGGGAAACGCCTGAGCATAACCTCAGGAGCCCTGGTACCAGAGGCCTTCATCTCTCCCAGTCCCTGGACTCTGCCACCCCCATGTCCCCTCGCGCACATGAGCCCAGGGCCACGGAGATGGCAGATTACTATCCAGCTAGAAGTATGGGGCTCATAGGCCAGTACCTCCCAGGAATGGATGGGCGGGCATACGGGTATGGACACCCAAGCACAGTGCAATTTAGTGGGGAACCCCAGGAGAGTAGGCCCATTAAGGGCATCCTGAAAACCTCTGCCCAGTTAGGTCAGTGGGGGGGGGGGGTACCCATCAAATCCTGGCAGCAAGGAGGGGTCTGAAGACTCCTCTGAGCATTACAGGACACAGGAGACCAGGTCCCCACATTCTGCCAGCCATTCCTAGGCTCGCAGAATCCGGGAAAACCTGGAAGATCAGACGGGCACCTCTGGGAGCAGGGCTTCTGAGTCGGAGGATGAATGGACCAGGGTTACCCGAACCAAAAAGGCCAATAAGGCAAAAAGGGCCTTGCTTAAGGACCCATTGAAACAAATAAAGCCAATAAGGAGTGTCATCACGCCTTATCATAAGAACGCCAAGTATTCTGTTTGGGAACACTTGGAGCTCTATGAGCAAATGATGGAGACTTTCCATTTGAAGGACAGCCAAAGCTGTATTCAGTATGTAAAGTGGACCTTCTCTCCAGAATACTCCAGTTTCTTTGCGGGGCTGGAGGATCAAAACCATTCAAGGTGGTCCACATACAGGGCGGCCATCTTGAAACATTTTTCTGTGCACAGAAATCCTCAAGAGGCTCGCAAGGCAGCCTACAATTTGCAATGTGGGGAGGATCGGGCCCCACAAGGGTTTGTGCAAGAATTAAAGCGTGCTTTTGCGCAGACCACCAGAAGGGTGCGCACGGATAGCAGAGAATTTATCAATACGTTTTTCCATGCCTTACCCAAATACATAATGACCCAGCTCGTGAGAGATTTTCATGAGAAAAGATCTTTAGACTGGGTCATTGAACAGGCTACCCGGATCTATGAGGTGCAGAAGCCCATCGAAAATGAAAATAACGCGCCGAAAAACCCCAAAACCAACAGCACCCCTGCTGCTGCCAAGGTGGCAGAGGTAAAGGTTGCCCCCGTTTTAGATTTGGAGATGGGGGGGGCCTTAAAACCTGCCTGCACCAAATAATTCACAGCCCAGAAGGCCCTCGGGCCAGTCACAGACAGGGAGTCGAGGAGGTAGTCCCACAAATGGGGTCCCCCGCTCCCCTGACTATGTAAGTCCCCGCTACAAGGGAAACCGACCAATCCTGGGTTATGTGTGGACTCCTCCAGCCCAAGGGGGGGGGATCCAGCCAAGCACCTAACCCGGGGAACTTCCCTCCCAAATTCCCACAGGAGGGCAGAAATTCTCCAAATCCTGGGCAGAACTTTTTCCCCAGGTATCCACCCAATTTCCAGCCCCAAAATCATCCATCCTTCTTTCCCCAATTCCCTGAGCCCAGACAACCTAATCCGGGAGAGGGGAGGCCAAGGGTGGAGGGGTACCAAAATCTTCCCAACCAGGGGTACTACCAGAGAAGGGATAGCTACCCTTCCCGGGATCAGCCCAGGGGAGAAAATAGAGCCCCGTATCAGCCTGAGCGGGTTTCACAACTTGAGCGCCAGGTCCAAAATATGGCACGGGATCTGGGTCACATACTGAGGGCTCAACAGAACCCTCAGATGAGCATGCCACCGCAGATTGCCCCAAACTCTGGACATGGTGCTCCATAACAATGACGGGGCAGCACCCCGATAACCCACCGGTTCCCAGGGAGGAGGAACAAGGGGAAGGGGGGTGTAAAGCTTTGGAGGAAGCTTCCTTCCCAACTTGTAAACAGCCCCTGGAAAACCAGGAACCGGAAACAAAATCTCCTGCCCCTGAAAGCCTGCCTCCCAAGGAGCAGAGGGGGGGTAGGAGAAACAAAGGACCCAAACAGACCCACTTTGTGGAGGAGGTACAGGTCTTCCAATTTGAGGGAGAGGGATCCTCAGAAGATCCTGGGAAAAGGATCTTCTCCTTCAGAGATGAGGGAACTCCTCCCAAGGTAAAATGGGTCCCAAGGGATTCCAATCCAGACTGGGGAGATGTGGAGACTGAGCTACCGCCGCCCATCATCTCATCCCAGAACCGACAATACCAAAATCCCGAGGGTCAAACCCATCCTGATGACTGCCTCCAAAAAGGGCGGGGCGCCCCAGAACCGGAACCAGGGGAACCCACAATGGCTCTGATCTCCAGTTGCCACCTTTTTCTTTCAGATTCCCAAGGCTCTCCACAGAATTCTGCCCAAATCTCTTCGCTAGCAATGTCCAAAACCAGAAAGTTAGCCCACCAGTTGTCCAAAAATGTGCATTATCTGTGCCCCCTTGAGGAGAAGGAGGGAAGATACTATGCCCCGGTACAAGTACGGGGGCAGGGTACAATTTTGGCACTGGTGGACACTGGATCCCAAGCTACCCTTCTGTCCAAAAGGGCCTTTGAGGAACTAAATGCAGGAAGGGGGGAGAATTACCGAATTCCCCTCACCTCTCTTCCTGGACAACTGCAGAACTTTGACGGGAAGGAAATTCCCGTTGAGGGGACTGCAGACTTGGACATTAAAATTGGGCGACACAAGGTGAAACACCCAGTCATAGTAGTGACTCCAGAGGGCACCCCTTGTTTACTAGGGAATGACCTCCTGAGAAGGTTGTCACCCCTAATAGATTGTGTAAACAAGGTCCTCTGGACCCAGACTAGCCGACCAATGAAATTAAAACAGAGTGTCAACCATGTTAGTTTAAACGGCACCTGCCACATGGTTGAACAAAAATCTGACCAAGTAGAATTTCACTTCCAGAACAACCAAACTCCAGACGTGACAGTAATAGCAGTAGGACAACAGACTGGTGATGGGGGGTCCTCTCTATTTCTGAAAATCAACCTTCCTTCCAGTTTAAGGTGGTATTCCACACTGGAAGGAAACACCCTGAAATTCTTTACTAATCCACAATCAGAAACTCCCACTCCTATAGTCCAGAAAGATGTGAAATCAGCTCAGAACCTGGCTGATATTCAGCAAATTGGAGAGCAGTTGTTCATCCCTGTTCAGTTAAATGATGGGAAGGACTCTGTTCTCGCTCGAGTGTGTGTGAACAACGGTAAGAGCTTCATCAGCGAAGCCATGTTCCGCCAACTCCCAAAAGATCCAGCCATTCCCACATTCAAACTGATAGACAAATGGGAAATGGACCTGGAAGCACCTAATTCCAAACATCTCCTGCCAAGCAGGTGTATGCTCAAAATCTCCATTGGCAACAAGAGCATAGTCCATAATTGTTGGGTCTTGCAAGACGTCACTGCCGCCTTTTACTTAGGCAGTGACATTCTCAATCGCTTTGCCATTAGTTTGGACCTAATAAACTTCAAAGCTTGGTCCCGATTAGCGGATAATCCCATGGGCTTTGATGATCCAGAAAAAGCATTTAGGTCAGCTCAATTGCTACCTTATGCAGTTGAAATTCAGATCAAAGAGGAAGTCACCATCCCAGAAAGGACCCGACAATTCTCCCTGGAAGTGAAAGTTAAAAGAGGACAAAAATTGAAAAACCCTGATGCTTATATCCATCTAAATGCTTCTCTCCAACAGCAAGGGTTAGGGGTAAACCCAACACCATTAGTCAACATAGAACATGACACCATTCCAATAGAGGTGGATAACAGCGACTTAAAGAGTATTAATCTAGCCGCAGGCACCGTTATTGGAATGGCGATTGATGACCGACATTTCTCCATTGATTTAGGAAATGAACTGTTAGGACCAATCCCCAAGGACTGTTTTGACAGTGACAGTGAGGACAATACAACACTAGACAGGATTTTCACCCGGCATGGGGGGAACTTCCTGGTGTACACTTCTTGCCCTTATGGTAAGGAAGATGTGACTTGTGACTTCAGGAGGGATGAGGTGATTTTCCAGGTCCATGAGGGCTGCCTTTCCCACCTGAAGCCTCCAGTCCAAATCAGCACTCTGACCAGGGACTTCTCCACCCAGCTGGAGGAGGCCGCTGAGATAGCCAAACCAGAAGTCTTTCCAGGCTTCAGGCAGATGGTGGAAGAGAGAGTCAACCTAGCTGATGCCTGTGTGACTCTGGAACAGAAGAAAAAGTTGAAACAAGTTTTCTTGGATTTCCAAGATCTCTTTGCGGTAGACTCAAATGACTGTGGTCGCACCGACATCCACACCACAACAATTCCCACGGACCCTGGAATGACTCCAGTGTTTGTGAAGCAATATCGTTTGCCTCTCGCATCCATGGAGTCCCTTACTGAAATAATTAAGAACCTTGAGTCCCGGGGAATAATCCGTCCAGTCCACAGCACTTTCAATAATCAGGTGTTGGGAATATTGAAGCCAAACGGCCAGTGGAGACTCTGTGCCGACCTTAGGGAGCTCAACAAACGGGTCCATACTTCCCGATGGCCTCTGCCCTACATTGACCAAGGGCTGGCCCAGATTCAAGGGTCACAGGTATTCACAGCAATAGACCTGACCAATGGATACTGGACCGTGCCTGTCAGTAGGGAAGACCAATACAAACTGGCTTTTACCTTTGGGGGCCAGCAGTACACATGGACCCGGACTCCCTTCGGATACCTCAACTCCGGCAATTAATTCAACATTTTCTTACATAAGGCCATGCCCGACCTGGGTGCGAGGGGTAACCTGGCTTATGTAGATGATGTCCTCATCAAAAGTTCATCTGTGGAGGAACACATAGCGGAGATCCGTTATGTTCTGACACAGTTGAGGGCTGCCGGAGCAAAATATTCCTTTCAGAAAGCACAGTGGTGTAGAACCCGTGTTAATTTCTTGGGGCATGAGATTACTCCTCAGGGTCTCTGTCCCCAAGAAAAGAAAGTGGAAGCACTCCAGAAACTGAAAGACCCCACAACTCTGCGGGAACTAAGGAGTCTCCTTGGACTGACTAATTACAGCAGAAAGTTCATTGAAGGCTACGCAGAGATCACTAGACCCCTGATTCATCTCTTGAAGGGGGGGTCAAGTGAGAATGGGGTCCAGAACAATCCGAGGCGGTAAGACAACTCAAAAGAAGCCTCTCACAAGCGCCTTGCCTAGCTTGCCCTGTCAGAAACAAGGAGTTCTTCCTGGAGACGGGGTTCTCTAATACGTGCTTGACGGCAGTGTTATACCAAAAGCATGATAAGGTCAATAAAGTAATCTCCTATGCGAGCAAAACTTTATCCTCTGTGGAGGAAAAATTCAACGATTGTGAGAAGGCACTCCTGGCAACGGTGTGGGCATTGAAGAATTACCGCCCGTTTATCCAGGGGGAACACATCATAGTGGAGACTCCACACCAGCCTCTGCAATATCTCCAAAGTGACAGAATCCGGGCCGGAAATGTGAGTAATTCCCGAATTACTTCCTGGATTCTGTCAATGCAAGGCTTTCCTGTGGAGGTCAGATTTGTTTTATGGCCAAAACAATAAGAGTCCCCTCGCGCAAGGTCTGGCTGACTTGCATGATTGTGCCAGAGAAAACTGTCTCGAGGACGAAAGTCTAAAAATCAAGGACAACATGGAGGCATACCTTAATTCCCCACACAAAGTCTTTGAAGAAGACAAGTGTGAGGGAATGCCCACTGTCTATGTGGATGGATGCTCTTACCATGTTGACAACGACGGGGAGAAAGAACTGGTGGCTGGCGTAGGGAATGCATGGGTGAAGGAGTTCCCAGAACCCTCTGCTGGATACAAAATTGGTCCCCGAAGTAGTCAGGTGGCAGAATTGATGGCTGTGCATCAGGCCATCCTCACTGCTGTCCAGCATCAACTCCACAAACTGGTCATAATCACAGATTCGGATTATGTACGGAACGGGTTCGTGGAGCACCTGGTCAACTGGAAAACCAGAGGCATGTTATGCGCTAATAACAAACCCCTGAAACATGGGAAGTTAATTCAAAACATTGATGAATTGGTCACCTCGAATGGGATGACCATCTATTGGAAAAAGATCAAGGGTCATTCCAAAGTAGAGGGACCAGACAAAACTGGAAATGACTTAGCTGATCAGCTGGCCAAAACCGGGGCCATCCAAGGGGATCTAATTGACATTGAGTCCCTGTTGGGGGAAATCCAGGTCACTGCTATCACTAGGTCCCAGACAAATGCTCACAATGATCTTTCAATTGCACAATGGAGTAAGAAGACCCCTGATGCTGATTTAGTTACAGCTCAGAAGGGGGATTCAATAATTGGTAAGTTTTACCAACGCATTGAGGACCCTGAGAACTTTCCCTTGACGGATAACGATTACATTGGGAAAGAGGACCTTAGAGTGTTGATGAAATGTCCAAAGATGTTCCGTATCCAAGACAGGTTGTTGGTAAGGAAATCCCAAGCTGGCCATGATCAGTGGGTGGTTCCTACCTCATTCCGAAACCTGATGTTAAGTCACGCCCATGATGCGGCCACCGCCGGTCATAGAGGGTCTCATACAACACTTGAAATCTTAAGAGAGGTTGCATACTGGCCACACATGGGCCATGACCTCAGCCAATATTTGAAGGGTTGTCTTGTGTGTGCACAATTTCAGCCAACATCCCTCACACACCGGGCGCCTCTCCAAAAGAGGGGAATGACACTCCCATGGTCAGATTTACAAATCGACTTTGTAGGCCCCGTGATTCGCTCCGCTAGGGGAAATAAGTACATGTTGACGGTCACATACTTGTTTACCAAGTGGGTGGAATGTCTCCCAGCCCCAAATTGCAAGGCAGAAACTGCAGCTGCCCTGATGATTAACCACATCTTTTCCCGTGTTGATCTACCTCAAAGGATTGAGTCAGACAGGGGTAGCCACTTCACCAGTGAAGTAATGACAAAGATGAGGGAGATACTGGGGGTTAAAAGGAAGCTACACATTGATTACAGGCCTGCTTCTTCTGGAGCAGTAGAATTGTAATTGTGAGCATCTTAAAAAAGTTTGTGGCAGATTCTGGGCCAAGTTGGGATATCCGATTACCTCTGGTCCTAATGGCCATCAGATCTACCCCTTCATCTGCAACCAAAATGTCACCATTTGAGTTGATGACGGGACGCAAGATGGTGCTTCCCCAGCATTTGTTCTACAGGACCCAAGATCAGACACTGATAAATGCCTCCACAACTCATGAGTATGTGGAGAATTTAAGGAAACACCTTCAACATGCTTTTGCCTATGCTCAGCGGAATCTAGAAAGATCAGCCAAGAGCATGAAGACCCACTACGACCTGAAGACCACCCGGAAGGAATATAAGGTGGGTGATCGGGTCTATCTATACAATTTCCAAAGAAACCAGGCCAAACAGAGAACATTTTTGCCTACATGCAAGGGACCGTTTGAAATTATAGACAAGATCTCCCCTGTAGCTTATAAAATCTGCATCCTCAAAGGCAGTCTGGCGGAAGGGGAAGACAAGTGGGTACATATAAATCCCAGGCACACTCTGCAACAACTGGAGGAATCCACTGGAATCCCAGAGGGGGCCGCTCCAGAGTAATTCAGTTCCAAGCCTAAAATATTCCACATATAGCATATAAAATTCTGTGATCCTTGTATATATATATGTTCTTGTCTCCTAATTTAAAAAAGAAAATGTATATGTTCATATCTTCTGATTCATAACATGTATATGTTCGCCACACCATTAATAGTGGTGAAGAAATGTCTACGAATAGGTATTGCCGCTTTGCTTTATCATCCTAGGAGAGATGAAACCATGGAGACTGACCCAGGAGGACGACCGGGGACCGGGAGCAGAGCCCCGAGGGCCCGGGGTACCGCCCAATCCTCCCATCAGGACCAGCAAGGAGAACTGATTGATCGACTGGAGGGAGGAAAAGATGCTGAACTGTGCCATCCATGGAATTGGAAGAAGAGGAGGCGAACATCCCAGATCTTGCGAGTTCCATCAGCGAAAGGACAGAATGGCCATCGCAAGAGGGGGGGCTTGTGGGATGTTTTTACCCATGCATCCAAGCCCTACCATAAAACTGTGCAGTACTGGCATGGAAAACATCATGATGGCCAGAACTCCCCAGAGAGTGCACAGGGAAAACATGAAGAATAGACTGCCACCCATTTTTGCCTATGTTGTGAGCACAGGAGGGCACTGCCTAAAACCACCATTGGGCTACACACACAGTAGCCTGAAACCATTGGGAATGGCAATGCTGATTGCCAAAAAGCAATTCAGAACTGTGGGGAATTCATTTTCTTAATCCCAAAAATGGTTGCATTACCAGTACTCACCACTATCAGAAAGCCGGCGTTTTAAAACCACCAGACTTTTGGGTAAAACTGAACAAATGAAACAAAACCAGACCAAGGAAAGACTTGCTAAGAGGTGGATACAATGTAAAACTATATTCTGAAATGACTTGAAGGAAGTAATTATTTAATGTATAGGTAAAAATTGTCAGTTTGATTTGAATGTAGAAAACTGGGAACAAAAGTGACATTTAGCTGAAACCTGGCTTAATGAAACTGAATTCTGCCTGACAACTACCCCCGACAGGAGTTGAAACTGGATCAACAGCCACTCTTCCCAGGCCTAGATGCATCCTGCCGCCCCTTGCCAAAAGGAGTTGACACCTCTCTGATTAGATTAGGGGTGGAGCACCTGGGAACTGGAAGGGACCGAACAATGCAACTTCCTTGACTCAGGCAAATGTTATATTGGGGGCGTCGTAAAATATCTTCCTCTTGGGAGAAACTGGGGGGCAGCTGTGCCTCTGTGAACAAGCTGGCTTGGGGGAAGTGGATAAACCAGTTATTTCACCCTGTGATGTGGGAAGCCACACCCCTTTTTGACCAGAGCATAATTTTAAAAAGATAGATAACTCATAGTGCGGACTTGTCCGAATTATATAAGTAATATAATTATTTTTGTGATATTTCTGTGAACATTTTAAGAGGCGTTAGGACCCTGTGGTATATTCTGGGGGGTTGCTAGTATAGGGTCTCACTCCAAATGTATGCATGTTAAAAATCTGACACTTTATCATCTGTAACCCATATCCCTGGTGCACATTTGTGTAAAATCTGGAAAGGTTTAGAGGTCGTTATCTGGATGAAAAGGGGAGAATTCTGTCATCAGTGGACACGACATCGTACAAAGACAGGGATCGGATGGTTTGGTGCTACAGAAAATATGTTAACTGGACCTATAATATTAGAAAAATGGTACATAGATAAATATGTATTTGAGTCAGAAATAGATTTGTGTGCAATCTGACAAGGGGAGGTTCCTCTGACCATAAAACCTACAGCATCACTCTGACTCACATTTCCTTCCCCCAATCAAGGGAGAGAGGAGGAATTGGCCAATGATAAGTGAGAGGGGCAGGTTTAGTTATGACCAGGCACACACCCATTTTCAAAACACATAAAAAGAGACTGCTGGGACAGGTAGGGAGATTCAATTCCATTTGCTGCGGAGCATGCTGACCGACGACTTCACATCCAGAGATCCAGACTTCAAATCCATCAATCTCCAGAACCTGTAGCAGAAATTAACTCCAGAATTTGTAGCAGAGAGGCCTGAATCCACCAGCTGAATCCTCTTCAGCAGGCCTCAAAACGAACCAAACTATTCAACAGCCGGGCGAGCTGTTTGAAGTTTTGCCGAGAATTTTTGCAAGAACCTGTAGCAGTACCCAGAAAGCAGTGTTACATCCAGAATCCAGAGAGGCTAGACCAGCAGAGCAGAGCTGACTCAGATCGCTGTGAGCAGAACCGGTGCCTGATTGACCCGCCGAGCAGACAGAACCGCAGCCGGACGTGTTGACCAGATCGGTGACGAGGCCTGGTTCAAATTTATATTGTGAGTGCCTAGCAGAACTGTGCAGAACCAATCTCTTAGTTAAAATAATCTAATCCAAACTATTTTAACCTAAGTAGAACTGCCTCCTAGAAATCGTGTCATCTGTCATTTTTAAAGCTGCACAACTGTCACCTGTCAATTCTGCAGCTGCAAGCTGTCACCTGTCATTTTGAGTTTACTTTAAATCTGAAAAACTACCTTTATTTAATCGTCCGTATCTCTGGAACTGTTTGGGCTAGGAACGAGATTTAACTTTCCTCTGAAAGCTTAGAATCTAAGCTTTCCAACAAGCCTAGAAGCCTTCCTACTCCTTATACCTTTACCGCAATCGTGATTCACAAACTCGCGAAATTTACCGTGATTTGCGATTTTGGCTCAATTTCTCCACTTGTCAAAATAGCAGCTCCATTCTTTCTTTTGTTAAAATCCGTTTGCAACTTGGTAATAACTCATAGAGCATTGCTAAAGTGAGCCTGAACTAATACCAACATGCATCTCCCACTCACCCTGAATCTCTAGAGGGAATTAAAATCAGTTGGCACATTTTCCCATCCATTGCCATCACATTTAAAAGCATTTTGGGCCTGTGTTTCAAACTCCTACCTGTTTCCTCTAAGCTTGCTGGGGGGGAACTTAATTTCGTATTGCATTTGATTGCATTCCTGAGAACTGTGTGCTCCTCTTTCCATCTCCTTCCATTTCTTACATTGCATAGGGGAGGGGGTGAATTGCAGAGAAAAAGTGATTATCTTATCTTTTCCTAAAATCATATCAAGTATTTCTGTACTGCATTTTATTCCTCATTGCTTTTCCCTTGAAACCATAAAAGTATTTTTGCTACTTTATCCATCCTATACTAACTCCTCATTTATTGTAAAGAAGTGTGCTGGTGCCAGATTACCCATTGTTGATCAACATTATATGTCTAAGTGTACTATCAGATATTAATTTATTATAAAAGTGTGAAATATATATATATTGTTTAATGTTTCAAATAAACCTTTTAATTTGCAAAACAAACCTACTTCTTGGCTCTGTGGGGTCAGGGGGATTCTAAGAGGGGGGTGTTATACAAGGGTTGTCATCCAGAGTACTGAACTGGATATACAAATACATCAATAAGGGTTTTCCTCAGCATCCCAGACTAGGCATTGACTTAGCTGTAGTGCTGATTGAATATCGCTTACAGCATAACGTCTCTCATATCTTTGGTGCTGTGTTGGGATGATACTTGGCATCACACACAGCGCTCTTTTGCTGTTCTTCCAATATTCCAGAGGTGAGGGCGTGGGCACTAGAGATGATGTCACCTGCTCCTCTACATTGGTTTATGGGTGGTGTGTCTTTCAGGCTTTCTGATATGCCTGGGTGCCAGTGCTATTGTGGTTGTTTTGAAATAATGATCTGTTGCAGTTTGGTTTCGTGTCGTAGTGACCTGACATTGGCCCTCATTCCGAGTAGGGCGGTAAGTGATACCGGTCACCGGTAAGGAGACCGGTGCCGGTAATCCCTTACCACCCTACTAAAAGGTCCCTTAGCGGGTCCCTTCCTTAACGCCTGGTCTGACCTGGTGTTATGGACGGTACCCGTTAAGGGACCTAGGCGCAAATAACGGGCTTGACATACACCCGCCCATTATTTGCACCCTCCCCATTCCCATTGAGCCCTATTGGGGCTCAAATGGGTATGGGGAATGGTCTGGTGCACCAAACCGAACACAGTACCGTTATTGGGGGCAGTCATGGCGTAAATAGCGCCATGACTACCACCAGACTCGGAATGAGGGCCATTGTGTGGTGGGTAGGATGTCTGAGTCCGAAGCAATACTATACTGGCAGATGTTGTTGTGCTGGTGCTGTATGTTAGTTTGGTTTGCTGTGAGGTTGTGTGGGTTGAATCGCCATACTTTTGTGGTTGGCAGATGATTGTACGTGCAATCAGTGCTTGCGCTAGTGAATGTTTGATTCCATACATTTTGGGAAACGGGTGATGGGTGGTCACATGGGTTGTTCCTGGTTGTGCAGTTAATGGGTGACCTTGCAGGTTGAGGAGTGTTTGTGCGGGTTTTATGAGTGGCAGTTGAAGGCAAATGATGCATTACATGTTGCTTTGCGGGCACCCCTATGCCTTAGACCACCTTATGGACAATGTCAAGTCTAGTTTCATTTTGAGTGTGCATCCTGATTATCGGATCGGCCAATTCATTATTCCATCTAGAGTTTGAAGGGGCATGAACTAGTGGGTTTTTTCTGTTGGTATGTCTGGTCCCTCAGCAAAGGGTGGGATGAAAGTTGTGATTTGGTTTTCCTACCTGCAAAACTAGGAATGCTTACATTTAGGTGAGTTGAGTTACCAGTTCGAGTAGAAAAGGCAATGTTGGACCTTGCCTAACCTCAGCACAAGTTTCCATGCGAATCACATCAGATCATGCCAGCTCAGCCCGGATAAAAGGGCTCTGCTGGGCTCCGGCAACACCTGTGAGAAAGGAAAGCCAATAGCCTGAACTCCTACTCTCTAAGCCACAAACAAACCAGAAGCTGGGTGGTACTCCTGATACTCTTGCATGAGAATTGGCTTTGAACTGTAGCTCATCTGGGCTCAGTGCTATGGACTGCACTGAGGCTGGCTAGTAGCTTCATGGGGATGACTACAGAGTTGTGGGAGAATGGATCCATAGAGGTCTGAGGCTGGGCCATTCCAGGAATTTTCTCCATAATCCAGTATTGTCCACACTTCTCTACTTGGGCTACAGTTACCATCTCCAGTTAGGAGAGGACAGTAGGGTGGTCCTGGGTCCGGATGGGCATAGTATAGAGTCAGCATACCAGCTTACATGTGCAGGTCTGCTTTTGGGCATTGTTTGTATTTGTGTCACGCACGCTGCAAAACTCATTTGCTTGTAGGCACTTCCGGAATGTGCTTCTAGATTTCGGGGGAATTCGCAGGAATAAGATGGTTTTAAACCCAGCCCTTAATGACAGGAGGCTGGTTGTGTGCTTCAGGTGATCTTGTAGGCTGTTTCACGGGTGGGGAGCCATGGCCATGAAGCACTGGTGTCCTCTGCTTTTGCATCCCATTTTAGGGACAATCGGCCTATAGGCTGACCATAGGGTTCTTTTTGAACAGTGAGGTAAGAGGGGGCTGCATTGTCCAATTATTGCCAGGCATAGGTGAGGCACAGGATTTTGAAGTAGATCTTGGCCTCCATGCGGAGCAGTGAGGCACAGGATTTTTAAGATCTTGGCCACCTCACGCTGCCGTGAGGCACGAGATTTTGAAGCAGATCTTGGCCTCCATGCGGAGCCATGAGGCACAGCATTTTGAAGTAGATCTTGTCCTCCATGCGGAGCCATGAGGCACAGGATTTTGAAGTAGATCTTGTCCTTGTTGCCGAGCTGTGAGGTACAGGATTTTGAAGTAAATATTGTCCTCGAGTGGGTGGATGTCTCCACGATTGAGGGCTTCATACAGGTCTGGTGGGAATGTTAAAAACACGCGACATTTTAATTACTGCTTATTATTAAAATTTCTTATGATCCCAAGCTGTAATTATGTGATACTATATAAACACAATGCTTTTACAATGCGAGTCATCTTAGCATTACTGTGCTGCATGTAATGAGGACCTGAGTGGTTTTCCTGCCGAATTAAAGGAAGGCTTTTTTTAACAGTTTAATTTAGAAAAGGGTTGCATTAACTACCGCAATGCCCTGTGAGTTAATGATGAGGTCCAAGTGGCAGATGACACCCAGGTTTCAGACCTTATATTTGATGTGTATGGTTATCGGGTGGGAGGTATCCCAAATTGGCCATTTATTGTATAAGGGCGTGGGTGGTCCGAAAACAGGCCTTATAATTATTGAGTTTAAGTCTGCTTTGCCGCATTGACGCTTTATGGCCTCAAGTACTTTTGTTGCCTTGTTAAACTGCTCTTCGTGGCCTGTAACACTCGAGTGCATTTGGTTGTCGTTTACATATGAATGGAATTGCAGATTGCAGGCATGTTGTGGATCTATTAAAATGTAATATAGATGATAAAAAGAAGCATCGGGATCAGAGATTGGAATTATACAGGAGCCGGCTGAGAGAACAGGTCTTCTAGTCTAACCCTCTCTTTACAGGAGGGCAGGAAGTTTTGTCATACCAACCGTATAGTTCACCAAGTGGGTGCAGAGAGATAGCAGCCCGCACACGATAATCTTTGATTGGGAATTTGGGTATTCTTTAAATCTGGCGGGACCTAGATAACTTCAAAACTTAGTGCAGCCAATATGGACCTGCAACACTATCTAGTAAGGTGTGCTTCTTTCCTGGTACTAAATAGTAGGAAGCAACTGAAACTATTAGCCACAATCACACATGATGTCTAGCACTCAAGCTCCCTCTGGATCCCTAACACGGCAACACAGACCACCCTTCCCACTTAGCTCCCTGTGTAAAAAGATCCATGCCGAAATGTGCAGTGTGTCTATGTCCGGTAATGGGGCTGCTCCATTTCCAGCTTAACTGCACAGAAAACAGCCAAAACAAGCACCCAAACCCAGCGGCCCACTTGGCAAGACCCCCTGCATTCCATATGGCCAGTCCAACGCTGGTGATGTGTCATCTTGAGGCTGTTTTAAAACAGTTGTTGGCCTTTTGGAGGCTGTAAATGTATTTTGTTTGAGCCACAAAGTGGTAGGGGTGTTCTCAAATGGGTCGGTCCAGTTCCTCTGCAAAAGGAGTAAAAAGGTGATTCCTTATCCAGTTTGCTATGGTACAAACGATATGCTTTGTTTGTTTCCCTTGCCTGCAAAAGTGTGGAATGTTTAGGCACAGCAGCATGACATAACATGAAACGACTAAACATAACATGATATAATATCCTATCGAAACCAACCTACATAGCATAACGACCAAGCAACATAACATGGCATAGCATTCTAAAGAAAGCCCTTCTAAAGCAAGGCAGATCATAAGCACATAGCGAAGGCATAGCAAAACTTAGCATAACATGACATGACATAGCATCACTGTAAAGGGAGCATATCACACATTAGACAATCGAGTGTGTGCTGAGAGGAAGGATAGGACACTGGGGAGAAGCCAAGCAAAACATAGCTAGTGGAGTCCAGGAACCTTTCATGCCAAACACCGCTTTACACTTTCATTCCTCCCATATCCATTACCACATCCTTCTTCAAAACCCCACACCTGATCCAAACTCACCCCTTCCATGTTCGAGGTGTAGGCTTGCTAAAGGAGCGTCACACTGTAGCAGAGAGCAATAGGTCAAGATAGGGATGGACAAAACCCCACCATTGATCCCCCCTTTCACCTATAGACAGGGTGGGGCTGGGGAATAAAATAGTTTCGGGCACCAATGAAAAAGTGGCCCACAGTTCCAAATGGAAATTAATTCCTTTTGTGACAGACTGTGAATAGTACCCATGTGGGGAGTTTTAAAAAAAATAAAATGTAATGCCAATTGGGCAATTTAAAGAATATTAATTCAGCAAGAATGGTAAAAACTATAGTGTAGCAATGCATCAAACTGGCACACATTACCTAGAAAAGTGGCCTGCTTTGACCCAAAAAAAGGGCCCACACCAACATTTGGCGTTTTTGGTTCGGGCATTGAGCCTGCCTAGAGATGCTGTGTACTCCCATTTCTACCCTGAGATAAGTGCTCCTTCTAGATACAGGCTGCCCCTTTGTGGAACAAACAGTGGCTTGCAGAATATGGAATTATGCTTTCGGTGGTTTACATGGCACTAACATGCTGGCTTTGGTTTCTTCCAAACACTTTGATCCTGTCCTGCATGCTGCAAAACCACAAATAGGCATGGCCCATAAAACTGCTTTTGCAGACAGGGAGACCCTTTCGCTTCCAATCTTAAGGCCCCAGGGTAGTGTAATCTTTAGCGACGGTACACGCGGTCCATGGAACGGGAACCGAATGCCTATACTAGTAGGAACACATCTGCCAGCTTTGCCGCCATTATGTGCTGAGGAAGCAGGGCCTTTGCCCGTCCTCGTGAGTCATGCAGCCATGCGACGCGAGTCGACGCCTGCCTGTGGGACGCGGCAGGTACCGTACACCCCAGAGCGTGGCAATGTGCAAAGGTCCTTAAAGAACTCTGTGGCCACCGCACCGCACCGCCACGAGGTACTACAGGACAAACGAGCTTTTGCAGAAACCCACGAATAAAATGTTTACACAGAGAAATGTTTACGGACGTGAACTGAACAACCGGGACAGTATAGAAGTGCTCTCAGGCAGTCCAAAGACTGTATGTGTGCTTTACGATATCCCTAAATACCTCTATAGAATAGTAGCACCAAGAACATTTTCTGTCAAACTATCAAAAGATCTCATTTTCCCCTCCCATGTCCCTCTTCTTTCCCCTTCTTCGCTTTCCCGCTCTGCTTGCTTTTTCCCGTTCCCTTTACCCCACTTTCACCCCACCCCTCCATTTCCTCCACACCTCCTGCTCGTTGAAGGTCCCCTTACTCCCGAGTCCGTTTTTTGTCTCTTCTTCCTTTCTGTGGATCAGTCTCTTCTCTCTCCGCAGTCTTGTTTTCTCCTCTCCTACATCTGCTTAACTTCCTCGTCTTTGGCTCCCTCATCTCCTGTCGATGAAACCTACCCTGCCGGGCCGTCCCTCTATACCTCCCTCTAGCACCCCCTTCCTTTCCCTCCCGCTCTCACGCTCCTGTTGGCGGCGGCCCCAGAGCCGCTGCGCCGCCGCCGCCGGGCGGAGGGTCATAAATAACCCGTGGAGAGACTGACCCGTCGGGCCCGGAGGGAGCCGGAGATGAGGGGAGGGAGGGAGGGAGGGTGGGGGAGACAGACACAGGCAGCGATAACCATAGGCAGGGGCAAAAGAAGGACAGGAATAAAAATACTAGGCGATAGAGAAAGGGGGAGAGTCAGGAAGTGGTGAGTAAAACTTGATGAAAGAAAGATAGAAAAAGAAAGAAAGAAAGAAAGAAAGAAAGAAAGAAAGAAAGAAAGAAAGAAAGAAAAAAAGAAAGAAAGAGAAAGAAAGAAAGAAAGAAAGAAAGAAAGAAAGAAAGAAAGAAAGAAAGAAAGAAAGAAAGGAAAAACGTGTGAGGGGTTAAAGAATAATGGCGAAAAGCACAAAGAAATATAGAAATAGAAAAGAGGAAAGCGTGATAGAGATAGGGAAATTAGTGAGACAGAGAAATGAGGAGATGGGTGAAAGAATAAAGGCGAGAGAAAAGAAGAAAGGAAGGAAGAGGAAGGAAAGCCAGACAAGTTGAAAGGAAGAGCGCATCGAGGTTAATAAAAACAAACATAAGAATAAAGAAAGACAGCCTGCTATAGAAGTCAAAGCAACGCAAATTAGGACAAATAGCAGAAAAAGAGAGCGAAAGATGAAGACATGGTGAGGCGACAAATAAAAGAGAGGTGAGGCGAGTAGACATGCGAGGGACAGGTTGGAGTAGGAAGGGCTCGGGAGGTGTGAGGAAAAAGGAAGCCAGAAACTGAAAGAAGGAAGAAAAGGTGGACCAGGGAACCAAAAGAGCAAAGGAGAGAAGCGATGGGTGTGGCAGAGCTTCCCTTGCTACTTTCAGAAGGTGCTTTACTTTAAAGTCTGTGTATATTAATGTTTCTGCGTTGTTTGGGAGTCTAAATATTCCATACCCTCCCACATCTTTGGAAGTAATGCTAATCAAAAGAAAAAAAGGCTCTGTAGAAGGAGGAACTTTATGAATGTTACTGGATATTTCTAAAGCACCTACTGTAATTATTGTAGCCTCTAAGTGCTGTGGGGCGAGTGCCCTCTTCGGCAGACCCTAGTCTGAGCAAACATGAGCATAAAAGAGCATTACATTCAGGGTCGGACTGGGACAAGAAATAGGCCCGGTCACCAAAACAAAAGTGGCCCACCCCTCGCCTCAAAAAAGTGGCACACCCCTTGCCTCACGACCTTTGACCTCTGATGACATCACCGGAAGTGATGTCATTTGACCCCACCCCAAAGTGACATCTCAGGAAGCGATGAAACACAACCTTTCACCCCTTCACAAAACAGGAAGTGGCATCAAATGGCATTGTTCCTAAGTACACTACAAAAAATATGGTTATGATTTCACTCATGTGATATACATTTCATACAAGAATGGATCACCATATGTATCATTAATATCTGTATAGATCCATATTGTCAAATTACTGTGAATCCAAGCAAAAGTCCAAGGCCAAATTAAATGTTATTGTATAGCACTTATGCTTAAGTTCTTTTTATAGAACAAATATGCATACAATATCACCCAACCTGTGTTGGTGCTCATTTATCAACCTAAGAAGCATGAAAGGCTTTTTGAGAAAAAAAGGGACGATATCAGCCCGGCCACCGGGCCGAAAAGGCAGAGGGGTCAATTCAACCCTGATTAAGTTGCATGTGAAGTTTAATTAAAATGTAGGCGGCTGTACAATTACTAGCAGAGGTGACTAGTTTAACAACCTTATACCAGCTAAGCAATGCAGAGTGGTCGGGCACAGAGAGAATTGCTATGCCGGTGGCTATGTGACAGCTGGACCGATTTTTGGGTGGGACTCAGTCTTATACTGTGAGCCGCAGTGGTAACGGGGAAACTGGCTGTTATGTTATGTTAATGAGACTTGTACCGTGCACCGCTGCCATTTTTCATGGTCTCCAGGCGCTCGTTATAAATTACTCTACCAACCCCAAAGACAACAGTCTAGAGTTGAGGGCTCTGCTATACTTTATATGCAAAACACATGCACACTGAATAACATGCAATCACATCCACATTGTATGCACATTTGGCAGGTAGGTTAAAGACACATTCAAGACATGTCCACGTGTATGGTTAACACCAAGTGAATGCAGCAGAAATGGGATACAGTGTTATCATAATATACATCTGATATATAGTGTTGCCCTGCTGAATGTAGTGAAAAAGCCATCTCTTAGTATTAGTGGTAATGCATAATCATTTATAGAGACACAATATAGCCTGGGATACCGACGCAGGCGGAGTTCTTTTGACTGTGTGAAAGATGGCGCTGGATGAGGGACAAACAGAGTAGGTAGGGCAAGTAGGGCTGGCATTTCTGTCTTTCCATATGTAGACACAGCGTGGCACATTTCTTTGTGCTTTGTTATGTTACTATGCTTTGACTATATAGCCTTACATCTTATGAGACACTTTGTTTCTTGTCCAGTGCTTTATGCCATAGAAAGGCCACCTCACAGGACTGAGATGCAGGGAGGGAAACTTTCAGGTTATAAGCCAACAACGAGAAGTCAAGTGCGCCCATAAATCAGCACTAAGGAGCTTCCCAGATAGGCAACAAGCCTAAGCAGAGAACTTGGGCATACAACAGAAGTGAAAGCGATCCAATAGGTACACACAGGCTAGATAAGTGGTGATCTGCACAGCTTGCACACCTACTAACCCTTTTAACAAAGACATTTGGGAGGGGGTCTATGTCAGAGATGCAAAATTGCCATGTTATAACTCCCTGAAAAGTGAGTTAAATGTCACCCCTTTGTGATGCAAAGACATTGCACTGTCCTAGGCCACCATCACCACAGTAGTCTGAATGAACCTAGGTTTGTCTGTTTGTGCAAAATCGTTAAGGATCATCAGCACTGTCTTTGGCTGAGCACTGGCGAGGCCAACAAGCCTTCCACAGTGCCAGGGTACCAGTGCAAGCATGGGCATATTGAAACAATGTTTTTCAGCATTACCGGTGCCGACGCGAGTAAACAAGGCTGCAGCGCTCCAACAAGGATTAACCCGAGATTTATCCGAGCGGAATTTTGCATGAAAATGATTTAATTTTTCCACAAATAAGTCTCTGCTTTGATAAAGTCCCTTGAGAGGCAGAAACACGTGTAAACAATCGAAGGGGCAATGAAGAAATAAAATCTTTGCTGACTTCAATTACAGTGACTACAAGTCAATTATTTTCGGAGCCAACCGGATCTCAGGTGGCGCAGATTAGGTGTGTCACACTGTTTTTTCATATTTAAACAATGCCTAACAAAACAGAAGCGAAAATCCCTTCTCTGGACACCCCCAGGCACCTGGATGACCACAAACCATCTTCTTCTTCTTCTTCTTCTTCTTCTTCTTCTTCTTCTTCTTCTTCTTCTTCTTCCTCCATTTCCTTCTACTTCTCCTTCCATTTCCTTCTCCTTCTACTTCTTCTTCTCCTCCGTTTTCCTTCTTCTTCTCCTCCTCCTTTTTCCTTCTTCTCCTTTTTCATCTTCTTCTCGTGGCTCCTCTGGAAGCAAAGCTCCGACCAGGCTTTCTAGGGCTTCTGGAGGCCTGCTAGGATATTTATTGCGATGGTGGTGTGCGAGGCAGGCCTCCTTTCAGGCTTAGGGTGGGTTCATATGGGAGTTAATCTGCATAATCCAGACTTTGTATAACCCTCTCAACCTGTGCTGCAGATACCATGTCATGTCAGATGGCAGTGTGTGCATCTTAGATCCAAACTAGGGTGTACAGTCTGATGCTTCAAGGCACCTGGACAATAGTGATTAAAGCAAAGACATAATGAACATCGAATAATATAACCGTATGTGACATATAGTCAACTGATAAATGCGCCACTGAATGCAATACGAGAGATATGAATTAGAGTTGAGGTTGTAAAACAATTCACAGCAGGCCATAAGGACAATACTATAGGCAAGCAACCGTCCCTGATAGGACCCACACACAGAGGCTATATGGCACCTTATGCACATGCTTTGCGTCATAATGTGGCATGATACAGGAAAAGGTAGCCAAACATAAGGGAAACATCTGAAATTAAGGAACATTTCACCCTAACATAAAATACTTGATTCCACCAAAAAGGGGGAACTTTCTGTAATTTCCTAAGTGCCTGAGTCACTACTACTGTTCCTCAAGAAAGGTTACGCTTTCTATGAAAGTGATTACTGCCCCTAGATTGCGGTGGGGTGCTGCCTATCAAAAAGGGATAGAATAGAGTTAAACTCACTCTTAATGGTTATCATTTAATTTTCTTTAGGATTTCTTAGGATATCATATTATTTCATATAGTTTATCTGCTGTAGCCACAGTAACAAGGTTTTGTCCACTTGTTATCTATACCCCAATGCTCATAAAAAAATGACTTATCAATACCTTCAAATATTGCCAGCACCCAGTATTCACTTGGTGGTTGTTCATAAAAGAATAGAGTCATTCCGATTCAAGGTAACTATCTCATAATGTAAAAAGGATTGGCTTATCCCCTTTGTGACAGATCTCGTCTATAACCAGAATGCATTATCTCATAGAACAATATAGTGCCGTGAACAATTGCTAGAAACAGTCTGCCTCATTAGGAATTGTTATAACAAACATCTTTAAGAGGATATTTCAATAAAATATAGAAAAGGCACTTTTAAACCCATAGTAAAAAAATAAACTCAACAGAGCATGTGGCTGAAGTGAACCTAAAATGTTTGCTTGCAAGCCACACCGTAGAGGCACTATTATATGTGTACAGTGGAATTCATGCTTTCATTTACACCCAAGGGGCATACTGCAGAAATGTGTCTATCCAATATTATTCACTCAGTGAAAGCATCTATCTAGGACTTCCCCTCTTGAAAATTATAAGTCAGTTTCCAAAATCCAATCTAACACAACGCTAATTGCAGCACTGTAGGTTTTCTCCTTTCTAAGCTGATGCTAGATGTGTACTCAACTCATCTGCTTTTCACTTTGTAGTTTATTTTGCCCATGTAGGATAGGCTACAAGGTCAAAGGATAGCACGTTGGCCATTCTGTGTAAAACAGGTATCAACATTTCATAAACTGGAAGCACTAGATGTATCTTATTTATTTATTTATTTTTTTTTATTTTTTTTGTGTGTGTATATTCAAAAGAATTTTACAAAAAGAACCGAAGCAGTAAATTGCGCGATAACTAGCCAGGGTGGAACCCTGTGGCTGTTGTCATTTTCATCGTGTGTTCCAATATTTTCACGGTTGCCAGGAGCCAGGTTATTCTGTCTCCGCTGATCAGTCTATTCCACCAGGTGTCGTCGTCCCACCCTGGGTCCTCCACAATTAGATGATTCAAGTAAGCCCCTCTCAGGTTCTGGTTTTTCGGGCATGACAGAAGCAAATGTCTGATGGATTCAGTTTTATTTTCACATAAGCGACAAGCGCTCGTATCAGATAAACCTCTGATCTTGCGAATTTCGTTTGTGGCCACCAAGTTCATCCTTATCCTTAGAAGGGCATTCCGAGCCCCCCTATTGGGGAATTTTTGAAGGTACTTCATTGGCTCGTTGAGCTTACGGAATGTTGGAGGCAAGTGCTGGAGAAGTTTGTTGTTTGAAGCAGACTCCTGGGTTTGAATCCAGTCAAGCTCTTTCAATTTTTTGAACACTCTAGTTGGATGTGAGGTAATTTGAGCTTCCGAGCAGATGACTGAGTTGAGTAAAGCCAAGTTTGCTTCCTTCCAAACTGCCAGCATTTGCACCTTGCCAGAGTTTAACTCCTTATTTAGGAGACCGAAAATATCATCACTCCCATCCATGATGCATTTTCGGTACAGTCTCAGGGAACTAATGTCAACTGTTGTCTTTAGAGACACTAGGCTCAGTTCTCTCTGGATAGCAGCTATGGACGTTGATTTTGGAAGGGACAGGACCCCTTTCCAAAACACACTTTCCAGTTTCTGCCAGATTTTACTTGGAATCAGAGGCATGGCTTCGGCTCCGTAAGTGATGGAGGGGATGACTTTCTTTCTGTAGAATTCGATCACAGGGATACAAGAAAATTTACCGAATTTTGTGTCAATCGCCTTTCCTTGAGATGTCAACTTCTTTATTCTAAGTGGAAGGTTTGCCTGCGTTGAACTTTCTTGTTTGGTGCTGTCTATCAGGACTCCAAGGTATTTGTATACTGTGACTTTCTCGATCACGTAGTCTTCCAGATACCATTTGAAGTTGTCTGTGTTTTTTTTCTGGCTGGACTCCAGGGACAAGATTTTGGTTTTTTCTTTGTTTATTTTTAAGTTGTTCTCAGACAAGTAACGCAGGAGGTTTGATAATTGCCTCTGGAGGCCAATCTGGGTCTGGTCGAGTAGGATGAGGTCGTCAGCATACAATAGGTGGCTTATTTTTGCTGTGGACAGGGAAGGCGGGAAAGTCCTTGACGGATCTTCTGAGATGCCATAATCACCAATATAGGCCAGAAACAGTGCTGGAGCTAGGGGGCAGCCTTCTTTCACCCCTCGACCCGTCTGGATTTCAGATGACAAGTTGCCCATTTGTGACAATCGGACCCTAAGGGTGGTTTCTGAGTGGAGAGCCTTGATTGGTTGCAGAATCTCCTGAGGGCACCCCCAGCCTTCGAGTTTGTACCAGAGGCGCTGCCTGTCAACCAAGTCAAAGGCTTGGGAGAGATCGACAAAGGCCACAAAGATCCTTGGTTTGCCCTCCAAGACCTTGCTTTTCAGTACACTGATGGTAAGTATGTTAGCCGCTGTTCCCACATTTCTTTTAAAGCCCGTTTGAAACCTGTCATTACAAGGGGCCGACTTTGACCAGGCCTCAAATCTTTTTAAAAGAAGGCTCCCGTAGACTTTCCCAATGCAATCCAAAAGGGCTATAGGGCGGTAATTTAGTGGATCGGTGATGTCACCTTTCTTGTAAATTGGGACGATAACCGCCCTCGTCCATGATGGAGGGAGCGATTTCTGGGCAGCACACTGCGCGAAGATAGCCCGGATAAGTGGTGCCCATTCGTCTGCGTTTTTTTTCAAGTCTAAGTTCGAAATTCCATCAGGACCCGTCGCTCTGGAGTTCTTCAGGTTTTTAATTTGATCTCTGATTTCCGCCAGGTCGTCCAATTTCACCCAATTTTCATTTTTCGATTTCGAAACAGGCAAGCCTGTGGAGAGTGGAGCTTGAAAGAGGGACGAGAAGTGACTGATCCATTTTGCTTCCGCCGTGGCGTTGATGGTCGTGTTGTTTAGAGAAGGTGTTAAAGTTTTTAGCAGAGACCAGAAATCTTTTGCTTTATTTCCGCAGAGTGTTTTTAGCATGGATTCAGCGTCCTGCTGGTACAAGTTGTGGCAATGGTTTTTTACCCAGTTTGTGTAGGCCTTTATTTCTGACTTTAGTTGGTCTTGATTTTGTGGGAGGGACCCAAGCCGCCGTTTCAGTCTGCGCAGTTCACGCCTCTTTGCAACCAGTGTTGCATCAAAGGAATGTCTCGGAGCAGTAAGTGATGGGGCCGACGTTTTTGATTTGGCCCTATATTGTAGAAGAAGAGGTACGTAGTCCAAAGAATCTTTTCCGCCAGAACGTAGCCCCAAAGCATATTTTGCAGACAAATCTGAGACTGATTTCATTGTCAGGTTCAAGCGATTGCCTCGTGAATTTGAGTCAACCCCTACCACATACGGTGCCGGTGGATTAAAATGGGATTGCAGAGACATGGTGAGCTGGTTATGGTCGCTCGCTTTAGTTTTGCGAACCTCAAAGGGCCTCATTCCGAGTATGGTGGTAAGGGATAGCGGCCACCGGTAACGAGACCGGTGGCGGTAATCCCTTACCGCCATACTCCGAGTTCCCTTTGCGCCCTCGCCCTTAACGCCTGCTTTGAGCAGGTGTTAAAGTCGAGGGCGCAAAGGGGCCTCGAAGCCAATAACGGTGACCGTAATGAACGGTCACCGTTATTTGCATCTTCCCCATTCCCATTGAGCCCTATGGGGGCTCATTTGGGAATGGGGAAGAGCCTTGGTGAATGGGGAATTACCGCCCCGCCAACCTTGGAATGGGGCGGTAATTCTGCCATCCACCAAGGCGCTGCCGGTCCGGGTACGGCGTCAACCAAGGCGTTAATAGCGCCATTGGTTAGCGCCGTACTCGGAATGAGGCCCAAAGTCTTTTACCTTCGAAAGAAGGTAGCGCGTGGCAAAAATGTAGTCAATAGTGGCGTGGTGAACACCTTGCTCCCAAGTGGGTGAACGGTCAGCGTTGGGGAAAACTGAGTCCAAATTTTCTATTTTTCTTGATGCCATCAGTGTTGACCACAGGCTCCCTCTTTTTGCGGCGGGATTCGAAGAAGAAGATTTGCCCAACTTTGCGCGATGGTCCGAGCAGTGGGCGTTTAGGTCACCGCAAATGATGATCGAAGGGACTTGATTGGAAGCTTGGATTTCATCTACTAGATTTTCCATTGTCGCTAAGTATGACTGTTGGTTTATGGCTGCTGGGTTCCAGTAGGTGTTGATAATTGCGGTTTGGGAGGGCCCGCAATTTGGTTGATCCGCCCAGTCAAATAGTACTGCCAGGATTGAAAGGTTGGAAAGGAGGGTGGCCTTGATCTTCAGACCCCTCCCCTGCCGGTAGGCGATAAGAAGACCCGATGTCGGGTGGCCCATTAATCCTTTATTTGCTGGTGCCAAAATGACGTCGTAACCGTCCATAGCAGGCGATTTCTCGAGCCATGTCTCTTGTAGGCAAATGATATCAAAAGCAGCCAGGTTTGCGTCGCTCGGCATTGTTAGGTGCAAATGACCACGGGTGTTCCAAGAGCAGAGACGGAGGGGGGGTGGAGTTGGGTCGGCAGTCGAAGTGACCGAAAGCCCTCTTGGCCGACCTGCGCATTGCTATTTTTTCTTGAGTGTGAGAGCTTTTGGGAGCCAGGCCCACAAACTCTGAGGTTTGTCTTTTGGCTGATTGATGCTGTCCGAGAGGTCTTTGTTAGCTGAACAATGTGTGGCGTTACTCGGAACAGTGGAAGTATCGGGTATAGATGTCACCTTTACGACTTTCGAATTAGCCGAGTAAGGCCCCTTGCAGTCAAAGGTTTTCTTTATACCCAGCGGTTCAGATTTTCGGTTTGAAGACGCGTTGATGGAAGCTGGGGGCTTCTGAATGTGGCTTTCAGAAACTTGCTTGGGATCGGAGTGACTTTTCCTTTCACTCCTGTTTTCGTTGTCCCGACCTTTGACGTTTCGTCTCAAATTGCACCCTCGGTCTCCTGACTGGTGAGAGTGAGATTTCTGATTTTGGTTTTCCAAAATGAAACCAAGGAATGCCAAGTCCTCTTCAGCTCGAACGATTTCCTTTTTTGCACTCGTTGAGGCAAGGTAAATATAGGCTTTTGCTCGGAAGTTTGAGTGGTAAGGGTCCACTAACTGTAGGTCAGACGACTTAATTCCACATAGAGCTGGTACGAGGCTGAACAATGCAAGTAATCCTCTTCTATTTAGGATTATGTCGTCTTTGTTTTCGGGATGCTGGACCAGCTTAATAGGAGATGCTCTTACATGTAAGTTGGCTTTTCGGTATTGTTCGGTTTGTGAGGAAAAGTGGGAATTTGGGTGTTTCCCTCTGTCATTTGTTTTTCCACTCGAATGTTTGGAGCTTTGTGACGTGGAATGCCAGTTGCAAACCGAAGCGCCAACCTTTTCTCGCGCTTGTTGTATGCCGGGGATCCGCCTTGTGCGCTCTTGGACCCCGGGGGACACAAATGACACAACTCGAAAGTTAGGGGAACTAGGGAGCTTGTGTCTGGACCCCTGATGTATTTTCTTCCTGCGATCTTCCAGGGTGCTGAACTTTGGGGATGATTCGTCTTCTAATGAATCTTCAATAGTGTTCAAGTCAGCCAAAGCGCCCTGAACCACTGGCAAAGCAGCAGCGCGAAGCCCCCGTGCTTCCTTTCCTTCCTTCAGTTGTTGCTGGGCTTGAGGGTCATCAAGATGCTGAGAGAGGTTCATCATGTCCGCCTCTGCCAGAAATTCCTCCGTTGAACGGGGAGAGGCTTTGTTCAAGTTTTGTGTAACCGGTGGAAGAACCGAAATTTGAGCAGTACTTTGAGTTGCCTCTGTTCTCAGGATTGGAGTAAAGATCTGCGAGGTAGCTTGTTTATCTTTTTTGCTTATTTTTTGGACCACACCTCTTTGTGGGTGGAGGTCTGGTCTCGTTGGAGAGAACATCGAATATGCACATTCACTAGATGTATCTTATGCTGACCAAGCTCTCTCGCTGTCTCCCTCACTCTCTCTGCAGCAGCACGACCAGCAGAAAAAACACAGATGTCTTGAATGGGGGAGGGGTATGTTTTTTTATTGTCAACATTATAGCGGGAGCAGTAGCGACATAGACACCCCCCAAGGATGGTACAGCCTAGTATTTGGATGCATACTGTGTTGTTTTGTGTCTCCTGCAGGAATGTCACCATCACACTGAAGGTGCATTGTCTGTACCGGGTGGGGGTGACCGGAACATAGATAGGCTCTGCAGGTGGTGCTGGATTTCTGACAGCCCTTGTAAGGGACCAGAGGACTAGGTTGCATGGTCTGCACTTGCATTTGCTATTTTCTACTTTTTAAATTATTAGTGTTTGTGCAAAATGTAACATAGCCTGGGTACTTACAGAAAAAACTGATAATTTGCTTCAATCTGAGGAAGACCCTTCCAAGAAAGAAGGATGTTTGATAGAAAAATGGTGTGGGAGGAAGGAATTAAACAAAGCCATTATTTAATTTTACTAACATTGTGAACTGGTCTTTTTAAAAGTTATAGGGCCTCATCACGAGTCTAGCGGTAACCCTTAAATGCGGCGGTAGCGCTATTACCGCCACATTTAAGGGTCCGTCAGATCCTGGCCTTGGGGGATTTCCCCCCAGCTCTTAGCTGGGGGGAAATCTGCAGCAAATTTGCCGATTTTCGGCGCTATTACCACCGGCGGGAAATCCGCCGGCGGTAATAACACAAATTTTCCCCAATGGGCCCAATGGGGAATGAGGAATTCCCGAATGGTCTCAATGGGAATGGGCACTAACCGTTCCGCCAAACACGTGATCCGGCGCTAATAGGCCGGGGGTTTGGCGGTAGGGCTAATAGCGCCGGCGGTAATCGCGCCGGCGTTACTGCCCAACTCGTGATGAGGCCCATAATGTTAATTTACAACGAACACTTCCGCTATGGATTGCAGTCATAATCAGAACATTGCATGCGGCTTTGCTGAGCAAAGCATATTCTCAACACTACAATAACCACATACAACATTTTCTGTTAGAATGTTGTTATTCCGAGATGGACAGTCTATGATACTCCTATTGTACTCTTTCAAATTAGCCACATGAGAACGGGGAAAGCTACAGATAGAACCAATACAGTTTCCTGGCTGCTTTGCACATAAACAAAGAGCATTTTGGGAACATAAAAATGGCCACAGATCTTTATATTTGACAAATAAATCTATGGTGAAAGGGGTGTATGCTTGAATCACCAAGTGCATATGATATGATATATGATATGGCATTTGTAACGCGCCTATACACAAGTGCATAATGAACTCCAGGCCTGTTGCACATTTTAATTTTTGACAACACTCAACATAACATTAGAGTGTTTGTAACCACGAATCACTATACCCATTTGGATAGCTGGGATGGCAGAATACGCTACTTGCTGCAAAAATGGGGTTCTAAAAATCCTTTTCTGCAGTGAAAAACGAGAGTGCCTTGGGAGCCCAATTTTTGGCTACTTTTCACTGCAGATGGAATAATTAAAAAAATTGTTATCAAACAAGTTTCTTTTTCTTTTATGTACTGTTTTTTCAATACATTATGTATCCCCAGAATATTAAATAATGAAGCGAAAACACTTTCATAACCACATTTTCTATGAAAAAACAAAACATCGGACCTGAGAGATGTTGTCAGTCGGGAGATTAGTGTGGGGCTGAAGGATTGGGAAGTGGTTGAGAAAGGGCAGGTTCTTCAGTTATTGTAGGGTCACACAATTTAGTTAAGTGGTGAAGCTTGAATTATATTCTGGTATGCCACATCTTCTCGGGTCTAGTTGATAGAAATATTTGGTAATGTTTGGATTTCAATAAGACTCTGTGTTAAAGAGATGATGTAAAAATGAATCAACTTATAATGAATAAACTTGACAAATATCCAAAACTTTAAAGGAAAATGGTGAACAAAAAGTTAAATTGTAGAATTATTTTCCCTTTCTTTAATGAAACTACAATTACCACAATGCAAAGCAACCTGAGCATAAAACGTGTCCTTATGAGGTTTTCAGATGTACTATTAATCCATTAAGACGCACAACAAAAGATACAGAACAGCTTTACAAGTAAGGCGGTGGTGTAAAAATGGCAATAAAGTTGCCGTAATTCCATTTTGCAACCTTACCACCATATTACTACGGTACAACGTCCTTTCATCACCTGCTTTTTCATCCCCAGGCTTTTAAACGTGCACATTCCATCGAATGTGCACATCGAATTTTTTTAGGGGGTGTGGGAAAGGGCAAATAAGGGTTTGGGCGGGTGGGCAATAGCAAAAAATAAGTGTGGGCGGGGAGATTGGGGGGGCTAAAAAAAACAACAAAAACCAACAAAAAAACCAATGAGCACATTCGATGGAAGGTGCACGTTAAAAAGCCTGGGGATGAAAAGGCAGATGATGAAATGACATGGAACCATTACTACATTATTGTATATAATGTGGATAACGTACTTCCAGCTTTTTGCCTGAGGTAAATCTGCCACTTTGCCTCCAAAACTCAGTTGATTTGCCGCTCAGTAATGCCACTCACAGTAAATCTGCCAAAAGTCCCCATGAAGTTCTATTGAAACCAAAAATGGGGATTTACACCACCTATCACCGCTCCTGATCCCGGGGTAATGTCGTGGGACCCAGTGGCCTTAATGGTAACTGAGTTTGGTGCTAATTCTGCAGATTTACCCCCGGATTACTGTTAAGATGGATTTCTGAACTCGGACCTGGTGGGCAGAGGTTCAGAAGGCCAGCCTAGTTTCTAGGAACAGGGTAACCTTCTGGAAAAGCCAGACCAATCAAGATAGCATTGGCGGCAGTCAAGACTAGGTCTAAGGAGGGGTGAGGGTGACTGAAAGTCCTCAATAAGCATAAACAGTAAAGGACACTACAAATCACTCCCAATCAGGTGTATCTATATTAAAAATATAAGTAAATTTATTCAAGGCCTTTGAAGTTCAACACACAGTAATAATCAACAGTAATATTTTTAAACCAACACAATCCTTCTACAATACATATGTTATGTTATGTTATGTTATTTTGCACTTATATAGCGCCTTATATACCATTGGTATGGTCTGAAGGCGCTGGTACGTTGAACGCCCTTGGGAACCATATACAAGACCCAGTGGCCTAAAGCGTTAAATGCACAAACTGGGTCCACAACCTGCAAGGGAAGGAAACAATCAGTGTGAAGAATCTTTAGGCAGTTCTGCAGTAATCACAATCCTAACTGAAAGGCAGTCCAGTCCCTAAGAAGAGGGGAGCCTATTGCTCAAATGTACTTGCAATGCTGGCGCACGCGTTAGTGCAGATGGGCAAAAACGCAGTCTCTTGTAGGTACTGTAGCAACTTCAGGAAGGTAGGTGAGGTGATGCAGAATAGGTTCCCACTATTTGTGGAGGGTCTCCCCAAAAGGGCAGAGCAGGTTCCAAGAGTTGTGAATGGTTCAATAGCTCAGGCTGTCAGTGGAAAGGAGAGTGGCCCTCATGGGACACTTGTGCGTAAAAATTAATGAATGCTGTAGGGGCCACCGGTAAGGGTTGCAAGTACTCACCGACCGCCGGCACACTCCGGACCAAACTTCGGCAGTCAAATCCACTTCGGTTGCAGGTTCAAATGCGGCAGCTGTGCAGCTCTGGGGCTTTCAGCGGCAAAGATACAGCGATGATTCCCTCACGGGACAGTGGCGATTTCTCCACTCCTGGTGGATGGATCAGACCAGTTTCACTGCAAAGTTTGTCACCACGGCTGGGCAACATGGTAACCGTGTGTACTCCAGTTCGGGCGCTCTCTCTTTACTCCAGACCTGGAAATGCGAAGTGTACGAAATTCAGTGTGAGAGTGATGTCAACACAGAGATTGCGATGTACTAACTCTCAAGGGTCTCCTCAAAACGGCGGTGGTGTCAGAGCAAAGGTCCTGCGCAAGCTGGTCAGCCCACTGGTTGGCCCAGGGACACTTCCGAGAAGGCTTACTTGCGGGGTTTGATGAAGGTGCCGAGAATAGTTGGTCCCACTATTGCAAAGGGTCGATGCGTCTTTGCAAACCTTCTAGTTCGATCAGATGCAGAGGGGTCCAGCGGGACAAAAGCAGGCTCAGGGTGTCAAACCTTTCAGCGGTCACCAGCGGTTCCTCGAGTTGGCTTCCTGGTTTCAGGATGCTCGGATCCTATCCTTCGTTCTGTGAGAACTCAAGAGAACGACCTGGTATGGGTGTTTGGAGCTTTCTCTTATCCAGAATCTACTTCGCGCCAAAATGAAGAGGACCCAATGGGAGATCTGCTCACATGCAGGCACACCAGACGTGGACCAATCACAGACCACGGTGGTCCCAGTCCTTCAAAGCACACCAGACTCTCATCCACCCAGGATGTGGATTGCAACTAGACAGTCCAGCCCAAATCCTGAGGGCACATACACAAGGCATGCAGAAGCCTGCGAAAACTTGGCGCTTCATGGGAAAATGCATGCCCAAATAAGGACTGACCCGGGTCGGCTCGTCCTGGGGAAGGTGAAAGGGCAAGATGGCCAAAGGACAGGACAAAGAAACTTGTGGCATGGCCATTTTGGAGCCAGGCCATTCTGTGCCAACCGCAGTAATGGCGGTTTGCATGGCAGGAAAGGGTTACAAATACATGAAAAGAAAAGCTGCCACCAGCCCTTTCCAAGGCACATCTGGACTTCTTTTAACCTTTGGAAATGGCAGAAAGAACCAAGCGCACTGTACTGTAAGGTAAATCGTGCACTTGTAACATGTTGTAGAAAAGATGCAACAATGACAAGAACTAAAGGAAACAAAGTCTCCCAGTTCTGACTGTTATTGTTAAGGGCATGTCAGTTTCCCCATAACAAAGTGAGCGAAAAGCCCAGGGGAGTGCAGCTGAAGGCTGTGCTCCACTGGCAAAGTCAGACTATTGTAAGGAATTCCTTACTTCACTATAGAAGTAACCACCCTCAGAGCCTGAAGACTAACCTACCCTTCGGCCAATTCCTCAGACTCAGACGGAACTGTTCAGAAACGCACCAATACCGGCACCATGCAGAGATCCTTGAATCCAAATTGACAGCTTGTGGGTACCCCAAAAAACGGCTTAAAAATACCAGAAAAAGTGTGCTCTGTTTCCCCTGAGCGATGTTGTCCTAGCCTAAAAACAGAGACACTGAGAAGGACAGGATCACCTGTGTCACAACCTTTGGACCAAATACAAACAGGATCAAGAGAATCATTAAACAATTTTGGCCCCTGATTCATCAGACCCTACCTGACGAACCACTACCAAGAATGGTACTGAGACAGTCGAAGAATTTGAGTGAATGGCTCACACATGCCAGACTTCCCAAAAAAACCACTGAGGACAGAGCTCTGGAACTTTAGAGAGATCATGGGCCATTACCCACGTGGCTCCTGCACAGTGTGTCGCTTCACCAACAAAATAAAAACTTTCCAAATTGAAGGCAAGGACTGGACGCTATGCCAATTCACCAACTCCAAAACACCTAATGTTATCTATGCAATAGAATGCCCATGTGGGTTGCGTTACGTAGGCCAGACCAGCAGACCGGTGCATAAACGCATCAGAGAACATCGATCTAGAATCAGATGCCGCATGACAACCGCTCCACTGGTCTCCCATTTTTTGGAACTCCAACATGACCACGACCAACTTAAATGGTGGGTCTTGGAAAAAATACAAAACACGACGAATGTTAAAAACGGCCTGAATTACAAAGAGGCGTGGTGGGTTTTTAAACTGCGCACAATTGAAACAGGCCTCAATGAAGCAACTCCCCTGGATAATCGATACTATTAAAGATTGTTCCTTCGGGCTTCGGACTCATAGCACACTATGTTGGCTTACATTTCTAGGTTCTTCCACATAAGCCCACCACATTATGTGCACATATGTACTACCCATGGGCCTCTACAACAGTACCATGATAGGACACTACACACTCTGTCTGAGTATTCACCTGGTACAGGCACTTGCTTAGGGCCATTTCATTATGTTGCACCACTACCTGTGGTGCTCCCACTCCAGTGCTAACGTATGTGTCTTAAACTGAATGGCCCGTCCCCCAGCCAGCTACCTGCCCGGGGTCCAGTACATGCACCTGAGGTCCAACCCCGCCCGCTAGCCTTAGCTGGCTTTCTTCCTTTAACACTATGACCCCATGTCGGCACTCAGGGGTACCCACCTGGCCTTATTTATGTATTTACGCATGGCCCTGCTTGATTTCCACAGCACGGCCTCACTTTGCTAGGTATACACAGCCCCTTCACCGGCCGTCACATCACCATGGCAACGTTGTCTTTCCATTCCAGACGCAAGCTCCGAGCAGCGTTACACAGGTCGTGAGCATGCGCCCTGGACCAGCGGCTGTCGCATTACCATGCCTACATTGTTCCCCTTCCAGACGCAGGCTCCGAGCAGCGTTCCTCAGCCCCGGAGCATGTGTTCTAGATTAGCATCACCCACGGGGGGCATGCGCAGTTCGCGCATCACACACATATACAGCTCTCCTTAGTGACACAGAACCCGGTTCTCCACTGCTCAGATACTTCTATTCGAGCAAGGTAAGCAACTCTTCCCCTCTTCATAGGGGCCTCCAACTCCTCACGTACACATGCCAGTTAGCATGTACGCTTTAAATGTACACCACCTGCAAGTGTATGCTCCGTTCTCCCCCCTTATTCACTCCTTCTCCTTATACCCTGACAGCCCTCGCATCCCTGCTACATCTTAAGAGGACTACACACTACACTGCCTTCAGCTACCAGCTCTTAATGGCCCTTCGCCATCCAGTCCAGAACCAACCCTGTGGGCACATGTGCATTCAGTGCTCTAGGCCGCCAGTTCCTTACCTCTTAAGGCTCTACCACCAGCTACTGCCAATTAGGTAAGATAACCCACCTGACCTTATTCTGTGTTTTTGGGGTCTGCACCACGTGCTCATTTTCTGATCCTTGGCTGACACTATTTTGCAGACGCACCCTGGCTGCTGAGTACAGAATACTGCTGGATCACACCATGATCCACGCTGATGGAACACGGCTCAACTAAATTGGCCCGTCACTCCACCCCACGCTCCCCCTGGACCCAAGTTCAAGGTTGGCCCGCATTTGTGTTTTTATGAGAATCTGCTTCTCTTTTTAGCCACACTCAGTTGTGCTCATCTTTTTTAGTTAATGGTACCAGTGTATGGTACAGTCCACCTTGCGATCTTTAATTTCCCCTGCACTTTGTGTTTACTACCTATATGGAGACACAATCCTATGGCCCAGAAGAAGGCACCACATCTGGAAGCCGAAACATCCCAGGATCAAGCCTTACCTTTACGCATCCTGGTTACACTCCTGGGAATTTTATATTCCCGACCTAGACCGAGGATTGGTTACCAATAGATCACAGATAAACATATAGTTTAGGGGGCTTGTTTTCTATAAGGACAAGTGCTCTCTTCTTCCCCCGCCCACTATATGCATTTGCACTAGGAACCAGTGCCCACTAGACAGGGCCGGTGCAAGGAATTTTGCTGCCCTAGGCGAGCTGTCAATTTGGCGCCCCCCCCCCCCGTGCCCCAAGACTGTGTGGTATGAAAGATCCCTGCTAGAAAACCTTTGGGACGTGAGGATGCTGTCTGTACACTGAGACAATCTTCTCCTGCAATCTAGCACAGAATAGAATGGGAAACAGAAAGCACCCGACAATATCGACAAGACCCAGCAAATTGGGCAACCAGGTTTGAGAAACCTTCTTCATCTATCAGCTGGTGCTTGTGCAAAATGGCCTTTGCATTATGCATAGTGAAAATCTTGTCCAGATGCTAGTTCACAAGTCAGTTTACTGAAAGCTGCCATTTCCAATCCATAGACGAGTCAACTAAAAATCGGCAATACCCGACCCACTTATGGGTGCCAGAGGGACTGTAAGATAAAGGGTAAACCACACTTTGTCGTATCAGGCATAGGAATAGGACAGTGTAACAACAATAGTCCTTCAAAAGCTTGATGTTCAGGTTAATAAAAGGCCCAGCGTGATCTTGGGAAGGTCTTGCATGCACCCATAACCCCTGCAGTCCACACATGTATGTGAGTGTGTACGGTGTATGAAGCATCTGGCCAACAGGCTAATTAAAAAGGGTTCACTTTCATTGACGACTGTTGCAAGGTCTCTGAACTCTGGCGTCTCAGTTCTTACGACCGCTTTCAGTCATGCACATGTGGGTAGCAAACACTCAACTGCTGTCACATACAACAATCTAGCAGGTCTTATGATTGTCTTATAACTTCCAACCCATGGCCCAAAGGTTACAGTTAGAAGTTTGGAACTCTGCATCAAGACAACTATTAATATCCCCTCATAATTTTCAATGTATTAGATGTCATGTCAACTATTCAGTTTGGGTCTATTTGACCCAATCACATTTGATCAAATGTATTTGACCTTTTTTTTGGTCTAAAATGTGAGGCTAGACCCCTGCAAACCCACCGCTTCCCCTCAACTTCATCTATACCCTTACCCACCCCATATATATTTGATTAAATGTGACCAAAATAAAGGTCAAAACAATTCGATCAAATGTTTTAGGTCAAATGTTTTTAGGTCAGTAATGCTAATACCAACTATTGGCCTGACACATAGCCCCCAAACATAGCTCTGAACATAGCTCCCAACATGACAACGCTTGTGTGTTTAAGCAATTTAATTTAGGTGCATCTGATAATTCATATTCAGCAAAGATCAAATGCACCATTTCTAGAGTGTGCACCACTTAGAAACTATTAATTGTTGCTGAACTAATTGTTTTTATTAATAACCAGCATAATGGACCCTGTTTGTTATTGCTGAATTGTAAAATGCAAGAATAGGAGCCTATCATCTGCTCACACAGATCTCCAAAAGGCATTTGAACCTGATGTGTTATCTTCTTACCATATTGACAGAGGTTCCTGGCTCAATCCTGGCAAATAAAACATTTTCATGCATTCTTGCAGGTAAGAAAAAAGAGAAAAGTACCTCCTCCCTTCCACAACTCTTCTGATAACAGACCCTACTCAAATTTTTGGGAACTTTATGGTGAAACCCCTGTACCCGAGGTAGTCGTGCAGGCCCAATTTTAGAAAAGGTGGCTGAGAGATGGATGTATCTGCAAGGAGCCGGCTCCACGATGAGGCAGTTCTCATTGAAAATGCATTGCAAGGCAACCTAGAGCAACCTCTCTGCACACATGCCTTGAGACTCTGGGTGGTACTGTGGGTTTGACAGTCCTGGTGATTTTTGGCTCCACCTGACCCTACACCAGAGAATGTACCTAAGCGACAGGAATTTCAAAATATGTGTAAAGTCTTTGTTAAAGTGGTGGACACTTCTGAAGCCTAGTTGAGAAATGAAAGTGCATAGAGGAGAGTCATTACTTGTGCTCCAGAAGGTGCCACACCAACAAAACAAAAAAACAAATGGGCGATGTATGCCATCAATAAACAGAAAACCTAGTCGCCAAAACTTGCTAGAGACATGCACTATTCCTGTATTATTTAACATCACAGCTTGGTGATGGGATGTGATAGGCTATTAGATGATAACTGAAAATCCTAGATTTTCACTTCTGGATTCTCCATTGATGAAACTGTGTGCTCCTGGACACCTTGAATCAGGCAAAACCTTCACCCCATTATTAAGTGGTTACTCAAATAGAAACGGGACCATTCTATTCAGATTCAAAGTTTTCACAAGCCAACAGTAGCAGATAACAAGTTTCACTCACCCATTCATTTACACACTCGCTCATTCACGCACACCCTAGTCCAGCTTTTCCATCACTGGCCCTCTCACCGACTCTGAAACCCCTCACCTCCACCCCAGCACTTCTTCAACCACTCATATTGTAAACCTCAGCCAAACAACCTTGTTTGGTGAACTGCTCAGCTCATATGCTGGACTGGTGAGGCGCCCCGCACACTGTCCCCCTGCTGTGAAAATCATCCATTAAGAAAATAAGCTGTTTGCACGAGTCTAATACTTTCTCCTGCTTGCTTACACGTTTACTTTTTAGGTGCACATCAAAGGGTCCTCAGGCTCTCGTGCAGTCTCCCACATCGCTGAGCTTGGACATCACAGGGTACATCTAATAAATAGGGATTCGTCTGGATGAACACCCATGACAATCACCCAGAATTCTAGGAGTGCCAGCATGTACATACCATTGTTAACTTCACACATAGCGCTTAATATTTAAGGTTAACTTGTTTATAAAGGCTCCATATAATAGCTATAGAAACAGGCAAAAATAGTGATTTGCCCAGGATCACACTTGGCGAAGTGGGGACCCGGCTAACATGAATAGAGTCTGTGTATTGCATATACTGTACTTTCATGTTACGCTGAATTCGAGCAAGCATCCTCACATGATCACTCATGTACAACCGTCATCCCAAACACGTCTACTGACTCCATTACTCTGCATCTCGAGCCATCCTCAGAAATCATCCCCAGTCCTGGGGGGCAGACCCGATGATTCCCTGCATTTAGGGTCCCTTAAAAAACCAGTTGCTGATTTCTGGGCCACCAAAGCAAGGGCCCCCTACTCTTTTGAATTACTAAAAGCAAAGCGTTGCAAAAGCATAGCTTAACTTCATGCACACCGAAGGGGCACACCCTCAGCACCATCACCAGTGTATGGCATTGCTGAAAAGTCACATAATGGGGGGAGTGGCATTTTAAGCTGGGGAACTTGCTTAGCAGGTCAATCCCACTTCTGTAGTCAACAGTTAAGCACCTGTATACACATTCCAATCCCAGAAGGTGAGAGGAGGTTTGACTCTTTTTTTTATTCTCCAGAGGTCACTTGTTTTAGTACAATTGGCCTGTGTTACCTCTGGTGCTTTGAAGCCTAAAACTGTGGCACTAAGAGGAAGACATATAAAAGAAAGTTATTAATAGAAAAGAGTGGCAAGTTTACCTTGTGTTGTTTCAAATTAACTTCACAAAGTTGCACCTACTGCCAATATCTCCCTGCCACAGCCCACTGCATGAAAAGTGATTTCTTTAGAAAAGTCACAGCAAGGGCGTGGTTATACACTTGGGGTGCATTCTTGGTGAGCAAGCAGCATAGAGTGATTTATACATGTTCACATTTAACCATTGTCTGGAAAATGCTGGTTAATGTTTCTACATAACTGGAGGTTGCCTCAGTGAACCCTTGCTACAGCTTGCATAATAATGACAATATATATTTGTATGACACGCTACTACCATGCCATTTTGCAGTAGTGCTATTATGCAAAAAACAGCGCTTGTCGATAAAAACGATGGCTTTTTTAGAGCTGTTATTACTACACTTCTGGCGATGAAATTAGGAAAACTAAAGACTGACATTGTATGGTGAAGACATGCGTTTGTAAAAAGGGAAAATACTGACTGCCTTCTAGTCTCGTGGCAGCATTGCTTTGTCCTCGATACAAATGAAATAACAATATCAATAGAAATATGTAATGTCAGGAATGGATTCTGAGAAAAGAGACACCCTCGCACAAACAGAAACTGCACCTTGCATCAAGTGGTTAAACAAGATGACACTGCTCCTAGTGTGTGCATGGCGCCAGACTCTAGTCGGTAACCATTCAACACGAGTCAAATGCATTTAGACCATGACGCTATTGAAATGTAAAACCTTAGGCCAGTGTGAAATATGGGCCACTTTCTGTTTCTTTGTTTATATTTGCGCATATTAGTAATTGTTATTGCTTACATGATCAGTATCAGTATTCTGCTGCACAAAGAGTGCAGTGTCCGCTTAAAATGCAGAGAAGGAACATTTATGAACTGCTAGTCGCAGACTACTTTTATATTGGCACATGCCTCAACATTCCTATCCGTTGCTGGAAATAAAAATGATTTACTGTGGGAGCCAAACAACGAAAGAGGGGCAGAGATGGGGGTTGGAGGGACATTGCCCCTCCCACAGCACCCCCGAATGTTGCTGGCAGGGCCCCCATTAAATCATTTTCTTATATTGTCGGTACCAGTATAGGAGCCCACTGCCACTTTAAATCACTGCCCATAGCTTTGTCTTGCGACCTGACTTCATCTGACCATACTCCGCCCCCACCCCACCACATAAACACAGTCACACACGCATGTCACACACGTGCAGAGTCCAACACACCTCACTCTCATGCTCTGGCACCTCGCCCTACAAGATACAGCTTTCTCGCCTCCCGAACAGCAGATAACTGGATTGCTTAAGGTTTTGATTAAACATGATTGGAGGGCGGACCAATTAGTGACCGGTTCATGTGTCAAGATGTACATTTAATGCACTAGCGCTGAAACCCAAGTCAGGAAACTCAGTTATCAGTTCTATAATCATGTTTAGAATTAGAGGGAGTTGCAGTGATTTCTGTTTGCGTATGTACGTATGGCACATCTGATCTCCACTACAGCATGTATTTTGTATCATCCTTTCCGATGCCGTGAAACCATGTTCTGCTTTTCTGAAGAAGAAGAAGAGGTCTTCATTGTGTCACACAAGACCTCGTCTGATTCAGAAAAGTAGAACATGTTTGTGATTGGAAAAAAGACATTGCCACTCAGCTGAGTTGGCTCGGCTCGGAAAGCAGGCTGAGCAACAACAAAAAAAAAACAGAAGGCAATGAGGAGGCTGTGGAGCGCCGAGCATCGAAGACGAGGCCGCCCCCTCACCCCTCACCCCAGCAGTGAGAGGCTTGTTAGAGCGAGAAATCGGGCAGAGAACATTTTATTACAATTTCCAACTAAAGTATAGGGTCGGACACGGAGTCAGCACCTCCTCACCTGCGTCGGGTGTGTGTCTTGAGGATCGACTGAGTAAGTCTTGTCTCACTCTCAGCTGAGCCCCGCTGCCTGGGACCCTGCTGGCACACTCACCACACAGAAGGAAGGAAGGCTGCTGCAGACGTGCAGCTAGCTACTGGCGGCATACAACTGACGATGGTCAAATCGATTCCCATTACACGAGTCAGTCACAAGGGTCGAGGGCATCGCACGTGCACGGCTTATGCGCATGTGCGAAGGGCCGCCACACCCACGCCATGGCATTCATGGCCCAAACCCAACTTCCTCACACTGCCTGGCGTGCCTGCTGCTTCTGCTGTCTGACTGCAGACAGTGAGTGCCCCGAGAGAGAATGCAAAAATAAATAAAACACATATACAATACAAAGGCCCTCATTACGACCCTGGCGGAAAGGGGTTTACGCCGGCGTAAACCATGGCGCCCCTTTCCGCCTGAGTACGAGTTCCCTTAGCGCCATGGTGATTTTAACGCCTGCTTAAAATCCATGGCGCTAAGGGACCTTGTTGTTAATTACGCCACCGTAATTTACGGTGGCGTAATTAACGCCTTCCCCACTCCCATTATACCCTATGGGGCAAAAATGGGAATGGGGAAGGGTAAATGGGGATTGGGGACTTACCGCCCCGCCAAGGTCGGAATGGGGCGGTAAGTCCGCCAACCACCATGGCGGAGTTGGCAGCTTAGCGCCATGGACCATGGTGCAAATAGCACCATGGTTCTCCGCCAAGGTCGTAATGAGGGCCAAAATGTCTTTGGCGGAAATGCCGCCCTAACACTGCACGTATAGGCAAGTGCCTAACCTTGCCTAATGGTAGCACCGGCCCTGCCTCTAGACTTACTTGTATCATGTTGCAGTCTACTTTTGTGTTCCATTTTCTAAATTGTTTGAAATGTACCCATTTTCTTTCTTTTCTTTTTTAATTTCTTCATATATTTTCATGATATTGTACTAAATGTGAGTAACATGTTGTTGTAGTTCATGTCTTTGAAATGTACTGATGCAGAACATTGTTAAGACGGATTTCTGAACTCTGTCCTGGCGGCGCAGAAGTTCAGAAGGCCAACCTAATTACTTGGAACAGGGTAACCTCTGGACAAGCCAGACCATTCAGGGTAGCGATCGTGGCGGTCAAGACTAGGTCTCAAGAGGGGTGAGGGTGACTGAAAGCCCGCAATGAGCACACAAAGCAAGGACACTTACAAACTACTCCAAACAGGTGTTATATTAAAAATATATACACGTTTATTCCAAGGCCTTTAAAACAATGACCGTAGCGAGAAATCACAATACAACTCTAGTAAACCAACACATACGAAACCAATACAATATATATACAAATACAAGCAAGTCTAAAACGTTAGATGCACGAAATGTGTAGTCCACCTAAAAGGGGAGGAAAACAGGCAGTGCGAAATAATGATTAGACCCAGTCCGCCTTCAGAGGCACCTAACTAAAAAGTAGTCCAAGCCCTACGAAGAGTGGAGCCTTGTGCTCAAAAGTACCTGCAAACGCTGGTGCCAACGGGCAAAAAGGGGAGTCTCTTCGAGGGAATCAGGCAGTTCAGTTTGGTGCACAAATGAAGAAGAACAGAGTTCTGCGACTCAAGCGCAGCCTCCACTGTGGGCAGAAGCAGAGCGCGAGTACAGAAAGGTGTGCTGTTTGACACAGCAGGGAAAAGCTCGGCGCTCCTGCAGGAGGGCGACCAGTTCCTAGCTATACTACTCACCGGTCCCCGATGCAAGCAGACCCAGGCTTCTCCGCGTCAGTTTCAGTGCTGGCAGGTTCAGGAGAGCAGGGGACGTCTCGTCGTCGTGTAGATTCTGCAGCAGCAGAGTTGAGTTAAAGATGTCCCAAACAAAGTGAACCTGCACAGTTTGTTACCACAGCAGGGCAACGGAGCGTCAGTGTGTATCTCAGCCAAATGTACACTACTCACTTCAGACCTGGGAACGCCAAGTGTACGAATCGTGTGAGAGTGACAAGGACGAGAAATACAACACAACCTGGCGGCGGTTACAGAGCAAGACTCCTGGGTAGGCTGGTCAGTCTGCTGGATGGCCCAGAGACTTCCGAAGGCTTACGTGCAGGAGATGGTGAAGATGCCGAGAATAGCTGTTCCCGCTATTCCAAGAGTCGAAGTACCAGTACAGGCCTTCTGGTTCGATCAGAGGTAGAAAGGGTTTCACAAGGCGACAGCAGTGCAGAGGAGCAGTCCTTCAGCGGGTCACCAGCGATTCCTCGGTTCAGCCTCGTAGTTGCAGGATACTTGGCTCCTGTATTCCTTTGTTCGTGAGAACTCAGGAGATCGACCTGATAGTGGCGTTTCCAGCCCCCTCTTATCCACGGTTCCCTTCGCGCCAAAACGGAAGGGGACCCAATGGGAGATCCGCTCATCAACACTCACACCATACGTGGACCTATCACGGACCACAGTGGTCCCAGGCATTCACACCACCCTAGACTCTCTGGCACCTTGGATGTGTATTGGGACCAGACATCCCAGCCCACATCCTGGAGGCACACACAAGGCCTGTAGAAGCCCGCGAAAGCATCTGTGTTTCGCGGGAAAGTACATGCCCAAATAAGGAAGGCCCTGGGTCGGCTCGACCAGGGGAAGGTGAAGGGAGCAAGACGGTCAGCGGACAGGACAAAGGAGCCTCGTGGTCTGGCCATTTTGGGAGCCAGGCACCATTTGGGGCTAAGCGCGAGAAACGCGCTTAAAACGCCAAAAGGAGCTCAAAACACAAGAAACGATCGCTGCCACCATTCCCGTCCGTGATTCACTTGCACCGATCAGTTACAATCCAAAAAGAGTATCTAGGGCCCGTAGAAGGCTAGAGACCCAAGAGAGCAGTAATTTAGCTTACAGTGCCCTCTTGTGTCATGTTGCACGAAAGCCGCAACATGATAAAGAAACTACGGAAAACAGTGTTTCCCGGTACTGACTGCCTTAAGGGCATGTCAGTTTCCCCGTAAGAATGGAGCGAAAGCCCAGAGGAGTGCGGCAGAATGCTGCACTTCTCTGGCAAAGTCTAGATCATGGTGAGAAACAACAGCAAAAAGTTTAGGGGTTGCCACATGGAAGGAAAATTACCCACAATTAAGAAATCTTTCCTAACACTCGCCCTTCCCAGACTATGGACAGGGGGAACTAATCCACCCCTGGATGAGTCTCTTGTTCAGGTCGGTTAAACATTCTGGACAACCCATCAGCATTGCTATGTTGGACACCTGGCCTATGCTCAATAGTGAAGTCGAAGCATTGAAGACTTATGGACCACTTAAGCAACTTTGGATTCTCTCCCTTCATGTTTATTAGCCACTTTAAGGGCTTATGGTCAGTTTGCACAGTGAAGTGGGTCCCATAGAGGTAGGGCCTCAGCTTCCGTAGGGCCCACACAACAGAGAAACATTCTTTCTCCACTGTGGACCATCTGAGCTCTCTGTCCTTAAGCTGGCGACTAATAAAACCAATAGGGTGTTCCTTACCCTTCTCATCTACTTGCGATAGTACAGCTCCTATCCCAGTGTCAGAGGCGTCCGTCTGCACAATAAAAGGTCTTTGATAATCAGGGGCCCTGAGGACAGGGGCCTGGCACAAGGAGTCTTTTAAGCCATTGAAGGCCTTCTCACACTCGTCGGTCCAAGTTACCTTCTTGGGTTTCTTCGGAGTGGTGAGGGCAGTCAAGAGGGGCAGCTATGGTGCCATAGTCTGCCACGAAGTTGCGGTAATACCCCGTGAGTCCTAAGAAGGCTCTCACTTGGGTCTGTGTAGTGGGGGTAGGCCAGTCTTGTACTGCTTGTACTTTACTGGGAAGAGGCTGTATCCTCCCTCCATCTACTTCATGTCCAAGGTAAACCACTGAGCCTTGTCCAATCTGGCATTTACTAGCCTTTATGGTCAAGTGTGCTTTCTGAAGAGCCTGGAGCACAATCCCGAGGTGTTTCACATGGTCTTCCCAGGTGGCACTGAAAACTGCTATATCGTCCAGATATACAAGACAGAATTCGTCCAACCCATTCAACACATGATTCACAAGCCTTTGGAAAGTGGCAGGTGCATTCTTCAACCCGAACGGCATTACCCTGAATTGGTAAAGGCTGTCTGGAGTAGAAAACGCTGTCTTCTCCTTGGCATGTTCTGCTAAAGCTATTTGCCAATAGCCAGCAGTGAGGTCAAACGTGCTGAGGTACTTGGAGGCACCCAAAGTATCCACCAGCTCCTCTGTTCGAGGCAAGGGGTGTGCATCTGTCTTGGTGACAGTATTCAGAGCCCTGTAATCCACGCAGAACCTCAATTCAGAAGTGCCTGCCTTTGGAACCAAAACCACAGGGCTGGACCAAGGACTACTAGAGGGTTCAATCACCCCAAGGTCTAACATCTTGTTGACCTCGGTCTTAATATAAGACCGTACTTTGTCTGACATCCTGTATCCCCTACTTTTGGTAGGTACACTGTCTCCTGTGTCTATGTTATGTTTGCACCAAGGTGTCAAACCAGGCAACTGCGAAAACAGGGGGGAAAACTGCCTAAGCAAACTTTTGACCTCAGCCTGCTGATCAGAAGTCAGGTGAGGGGCCACTCGGACACCCTCAAAGGAGCTATCTGAAGGACCGCTTTGGAACAGGTCGGGGAGAGGTTCAGACTCCTCTTCCTCAACATCTGAAGCCAGTAGCAGTGCTGCGATTTCGACTCTTGGGACGAAAGCCTTCAGCCTATTTACGTGAAACACTTTTGGAGCCTGTCCAGGCCTTCCAAGGTCCACTAAATAGTTAACCTCACCCAGGGGCTCCACCACTGTGTAAGGGCCTGACCATTTGTCCTGTAAAGCTCGAGGCCTTATAGGATTCATGATCAGGACTTGCTGACCAGGTGTAAAGGTGATGAGGGAAGCTTTCTGGTCGCACCAATGTTTCACCAGCGCTTGTCCTGCCTTTAATTTATCACTAGCCAAGCCCATCAGAAGTACCATCCGTTTTCTGAGCCCCAGCACATAATCTGCTACGTTGGTAGTAACAGGGGGAGTGGGCATCTCCCATCCCTCTTTGACTATGGCTAAGGGTCCCCGTACAGGATGACCGAACAGAAGTTCGAAGGGGCTGAAGCCAACACCCTCCTGTGGTACCTCTCGGTAGGCAAACAGTAAGCATGGTAAAAGAAGATCCCATTTTCTTCTCTGAGGTTCTTCCAGAGCCCCAATCATGCTCTTTAACGTTCTGTTGAAACGTTCCACCAGACCATTGGTCTGGGGGTGGTATGCAGAAGAGAACTTGTAGGTGACCCCACATTCTTTCCACATAGCCTGCATATACTTCGACATAAAGTTGCTGCCACGATCCGACACAACTTCTTTAGGGAAGCCAACCCTAGTAAATATGCCAAGTAACGCTTTTGCAACTGACTTGGCAGTTACAGTTTTCAATGGGATGGCCTCAGGATATCTGGTTGCATGGTCGACCAGCACCAGGATAAACCTATTGCCTGAGGATGTTTGCGGGTCAAGGGGACCAACGATGTTGATCCCTACACTTTCAAATGGTATTCCCACAACTGGGAGTGGTACCAATGGAGCTTGGATTGTCGAGCCAACCTTACCAGATAACTGGCAGGAGGCACAACTCCTGCAGTGACTTTCTACTTGCACCCCCATCTTGGGCCAGTAGAAGTGCATGGATAACCTTTGCTTGGTCCTCTTAATACCAAGGTGACCAGCAAGGGGCACTTCATGCGCCAACTGCAGGAGGAAGGGTCTAACAGCAAGGGGAAGCACCAACCTCGTATGGTCTCCTTCTGTAGACTCTGTGGGCTCACTATACAGGAGTCCACCTTCCCAATAAATCTGATGCGTCCCAGGAGGTTCACCCTCAAGCTGGGAGCAGGCCTGTCTCCTTAGGCCTTCCAGAGATGGGCACTCACGTTGGCCTTTACTGAATTCGTCCCTATCAGGACCACCTTCTACTAACAAGTCTTTTAGTTCAGGATGGTCGTTGGGGTCAAATACTTCAGGCATCGCCACCTCCTCATCAGGCCCGGGCGATTGACCAACTTCCTCCACCGCAGTGGTAGGCGAGCTCGGGGGAATATTCTCTTTCCCTCGACTTGACTTGTTTACTCCTTTCGCCTTGGGTTTCCCCTTCGACTGAGGCGGCGTATTGGTCTTGGCCAATGCTGCCCGTGCTTGAGACCGTGTGTAAGGTCTTTCGGCAGTGTCTCCTACAAGCCCTAAGGTTCTGATATCATTGCCTAACAAGACCTTTCCTGGGACGTTTCTTTGAATGCTCACTGGAATCCTGGCTGCTGTACCATTTAAAGTAAGATTTACAGCTATTACTGGGAACATACGGAGTGGGACGTCAACCAACTTAGTGGGCATCAGAGTAGCTCTGGCAACTTCCTCTGAGTCTACCAAGGTAGAATCCACTACAGTTCGATTGCACCCACTATCCCTAAGAGCTGGAGTATCTACTCCATTGATCAGCACACTGTCTTTAAAGTAGTGCTTGGTATTATCTGGAATCCTAGCATAAGCCTCTGCGATTTTAGGCTCCCAGGAACCCAGGGAAACTAAAACTACCTCAGCTTCTATCCCGCTGGGAAATGAGTCTGAGGAGAAGGATGCTCCTGTAATCTCTTCTTCCTCGTAGGAGGAGAAGGCCAGATTAGCGGAGTGGACCCCCAAAGGTTTAACCTTACACCGGGGATCCCCCTTCACGTGGTCAGTTGCTCCACAAGCAAAACAAGATCCATTGGGTCTGTTTACATAGGGAGGCTCATTGTAACCAGAGTTCTGTTTCGGAGGCTGACCTCCACTACCCTGTGAGTTCTCTTGTGTCTTACCCTTATTTTTCTTTTTGTGGCCCTTTTGAGAAGAAGATTTATCAGATTCTCCACGCTCCTTATCTTTGGACTTTTTCCCTTCCTCCTGCTTACCAGGATGAGTTTTGTCCTTATGGGACACTCGATGTGACACCCATAAGTCTGCCGCAATGGCCAGTTTCTTAGGATCTATCTCCTTCGAATCGGCCAAATGCTGCTTAAGCTCCGGGGAAGAAGATGCAAAAATGTGTTCCAGCATGACAAGATTTATCATGCCTTCAAAGGTAGAAACCTTATAACCTTCGACCCAGCCAGTCAAGTTTTTTAAGGATTCGGTTACATAAGATACCCAAGTAGCACCTTCTTTTTTCTTGTACTGTCGGAATCGTATTAAATATTGGGCCGGAGTCTTTCCAAACTTTAAAATGAGAGTTTGCTTTAACATTGCGAAAACAGCTCGCTCAGCCTTCGACATTTCCATAATGGCACTACAGCCAGAATGGGGCAGTCTGCTGAGTAACGAGGCAATCTTATCAGCATTGTCAACTTCTTGAACTTCACATGCATACTCAAACGTATTCAGCCAGTCCATAGTGTCATTCCTTTCCTCATACACACTGAGCAGATCTTTTGGAAACCGTGGATGAGAGGAGGCCCCCGACCCATGTCCAGGACCCTTGGACCCATTTGCAACCTGAAGCTTGGCCAGTTCCAACTGGTGATCCCTGTCTTTCTTTTTTTCTGCCTGTTCGATTTTTAGCTTGACCCTATTGAACTCAAGCTCTTCCTGTAGTTTGGCCATATTGAACTCAAGCTCCTTCTGCCTAAACAGCAGCTCTTGCTTCTTGAATTCAAGCATGGCCTCCCCATCGACACTGGCAGAGGAAACATTAGACATCACATCCTCCCTGTCCTCGTGATCGCGGTGGATCAGTGCAGCAGCAGAACCGTTGCTTCTACCAGTGAGAGCAGCCCCACCTCCTTCCGCACTGTCCTCAGAAGTTATAGCGTCAAGCTGCGCTTCTTGCCACGCCACGATTCTTTGGATCATATCCAATTTAGTGCCTTGAGAGGAAACACCTCTCTCCGCACACATCTTTTTCAATGTTTCTGTTTTGGAAGTATTTAAAGTTAACAAGGTATTTGTTTCCATACTGTTAGATAGGACTATGGCCTTTTTAAAGTTATACTATAACAATTCACTACGTGTCCTGGTAGGAATAACTTGAAATGCCTTAGTTCGTGCGCAACACTGGATACCTTCAGTCGTATCCCACCGCTGCCACCAATTTGTTAAGACGGATTTCTGAACTCTGTCCTGGCGGCGCAGAAGTTCAGAAGGCCAACCTAATTACTTGGAACAGGGTAACCTCTGGACAAGCCAGACCAATCAGGGGAGCGATCGTGGCGGTCAAGACTAGGTCTCAAGAGGGGTGAGGGTGACTGAAAGCCCGCAATGAGCACACAAAGCAAGGACACTTACAAACTACTCCAAACAGGTGTTATATTAAAAATATATACACATTTATTCCAAGGCCTTTAAAACAATGACCGTAGCGAGAAATCACAATACAACTCTAGTAAACCAACACATACCAAACCAATACAATATATATACAAATACAAGCGAGTCTAAAACGTTAGATGCACGAAATGTGTAGTCCACCTAGAAGGGGAGGAAAACAGGCAGTGCGAAATAATGATTAGACCCAGTCTGCCTTCAGAGGCACCTAACTAAAAAGAAGTCCAAGCCCTACGAAGAGTGGAGCCTTGTGCTCAAAAGTACCTGCACACGCTGGTGCCAACGGGCAAAAAGGGGAATCTCTTCGAGGGAATCAGGCAGTTCAGTTTGGTGCACAAATGAAGAAGAACAGAGTTCTGCGACTCAAGCGCAGCCTCCACTGTGGGCTGAAGCAGAGCGCGAGTACAGAAAGGTGTGCTGTTTGACACAGCAGGGAAAAGCTATGGGCTCCTGCAGGAGGGCGACCAGTTCCTAGCTATACTACTCACCGGTCCCCGATGCAAGCAGACCCAGGCTTCTCCGCGTCAGTTTCAGTGCTGGCAGGTTCAGGAGAGCAGGGGACGTCTCGTCGTCGTGTAGATTCTGCAGCAGCAGAGTTGAGTTAAAGATGTCCCAAACAAAGTGAACCTGCACAGTTTGTTACCACAGCAGGGCAACGGAGCGTCCGTGTGTATCTCAGCCAAATGTACACTACTCACTTCAGACCTGGGAACGCCAAGTGTACGAATCGTGTGAGAGTGACAAGGACGAGAAATACAACACAACCTGGCGGCGGTTACAGAGCAAGACTCCTGGGTAGGCTGGTCAGTCTGCTGGATGGCCCAGAGACTTCCGAAGGCTTACGTGCAGGAGATGGTGAAGATGCCGAGAATAGCTGTTCCCGCTATTCCAAGGGTCGAAGTACCAGTACAGGCCTTCTGGTTCGATCATAGGTAGAAAGGGTTTCACAAGGCGACAGCAGTGCAGAGGAGCAGTCCTTCAGCGGGTCACCAGCGATTCCTCGGTTCAGCCTCGTAGTTGCAGGATACTTGGCTCCTGTATTCCTTTGTTCGTGAGAACTCAGGAGATCGACCTGATAGTGGCGTTTCCAGCCCCCTCTTATCCACGGTTCCCTTCGCGCCAAAACAGGGGGGACCCAATGGGAGATCCGCTCATCAACACTCACACCATACGTGGACCTATCACGGACCACAGTGGTCCCAGGCATTCACACCACCCTAGACTCTCTGGCACCCAGGATGTGTATTGGGACCAGACATCCCAGCCCACATCCTGGAGGCACACACAAGGCCTGTAGAAGCCCGCGAAAGCATCTGTATTTCGCGGGAAAGTACATGCCCAAATAAGGAAGGCCCCGGGTCGGCTCGACCTGGGGAAGGTGAAGGGAGCAAGACGGTCAGCGGACAGTACAAAGGAGCCTCGTGGTCTGGCCATTTTGGGAGCCAGGCCACCATTTGGGGCTAAGCGCGAGAAACGCGCTTAAAACGCCAAAAGGAGCTCAAAACACAAGAAACGATCGCTGCCACCATTCCCGTCCGTGATTCACTTGCACCGATCAGTTACAATCCAAAAAGAGTATCTAGGGCCCGTAGAAGGCTAGAGACCCAAGAGAGCAGTAACTTAGCTTACAGTGCCCTCTTCTGTCATGTTGCACGAAAGCCGCAACATGATAAAGAAACTACGGAAAACAGTGTTTCCCGGTACTGACTGTCTTAAGGGCATGTCAGTTTCCCCGTAAGAATGGAGTGAAAGCCCAGAGGAGTGCGGCAGAAGGCTGCACTTCTCTGGCAAAGTCTAGATCATGGTGAGAAACAACAGCAAAATGTTTAGGGGTTGCCACATGGAAGGAAAATTACCCACAATTAAGAAATCTTTCCTAACAAACATATTTGAGACAGATGCTCTAATTTTGTCTGCCTATTTACAGTTGTACAGGGATGTTCTACCTTGATTGTCACATACCCAGTACGAGAAGCTTTATGTAATAAACCTATGCATACCAAAAAAGCTCCTTGTTCAATAAGACTATGTATATATGCACAAATTAAGTTGCACGTAGTCTTAAGATTTAAGGGATTCTAAGATTAGACGATCAGGATGGGCCACTGGTGATTTATAAAACACCACGATCTTCTTGTTCTAAATAGCAACATACAGAATTGGCAGTATGTTCTAACTCTGTCTGGCGGCTACTCTCTTTGTGATATATAGTTAAAAATTCTGGACAACCCATCAGCATTGCTATGTTGGACACCTGGCCTTTGCTCAATAGGGAAGTCAAAGCCTTGGAGGCTTATGGACCACCTGGGCAACTTTGGATTCTCTCCCTTCATGTTCATTAGCAACTTTAAGGGCTTATGGTCAGTTCGCACAGTGCAGTGGGTCCCAGAGAGGTAGGTCCTCAGCTTCCTTAGGGCCCACACAAAAGAGAAACAATTGTTCTCTAATGTGGACCACCTGAGCTCTCTGACCTTAAGCTGATGACTAATGAATCCAATAGGGTGTTCATTACCCTTCTCATCTACTTGTGATAGCACAGCTCCTATCCCAGTGTCAGAGGCATTTGTCTGCACAATAAAATGTCTTTGGTAATCAGTGCCCCTGAGAACATGGGCCTGGCACAACAAGTCTTTTAAGCCATTGAAGTCCTTCCCACACTCTTCAGACGAAGTTACCTTCTTGGGTTTCTTAGGAGTTGTGTGAACAGACAGCGGGGCCGCTATGGTGCCATATTCTGCCATGAAGTTTCTGTAGTACCCAGTGAGTCCTCAAAAAAGGCTTGCACTTGGGTTTGTGTAGTGGGGGTAGGGCAGTCTTGTACTGCTTGTACTTTACTGTGTAGAGGCTATATCCTCCCTCCACCTACTTCAGGGCCAAGGTAGACCACTGAACCTTGCCCAACCTGGCACTTCCTGGCCTTTATGGTCAAGTGGGCCTTGTGAAGAGCATGCAACACAATTCTAATATGAAAGACAGAATTCATCCAGCCCATTAAGGACATGATTCACAAGCCTCTGAAAAGTGGCAGGTGCATTCTTCAACCCAAAAGGCATTACCCTGAACTGGTAAAGACTCTCTGGTGTTGAGAAAGCTGTCTTCTCCTTGGCATGTTCTGCAAGAGGTATTTGTCAATAGCCTGCAGTGAGGTCAATGCGCTGAGGTATTTGGAGGCACCCAAAGTATCCGCCAGCTCATCTGTTCTAGGCAATGGGTGTGCATCTATCTTGGTGACAGCATTTAGAGCCCTGTAATCCACACAGAACCTCATCTCAGAGGTGCCTTCCTTTGGAACCAAAACCACAGGGCTGGACCAAGGACTACTAGAGGGTGCAATCACCCCAAGATCCAGCATTTTGTTGACCTCTGTCTTAATGTAAGACCTTACTTTGTCTGACATCCTGTATCCCCTACTTTTGGTAGGTACACTATCTCCTGTGGCAATGTCATGTTTGCACCAAGTTGTCAAACCAGGAGCTTGTGACAACAAGCGGGAAAACTGCATCAGAAAACATTTCACCTCAGCTTGTTGAACAGAAGTCAGGTGATTGGCCAATTTGACACCCTCAAAGGAGCTGTCTGAAGGACTGACCTGGAACTGGTGAGGGAGAGGTTCTGACTCCTCCTCCTCAATATCTGAAGCCAGCAGCAGTGCAGCAATTTCAACTCTTGGGATTAAAGCCTTCAGTACATTTACATGGAAGACCTTTGGAGCTTGTCTAGCCCACCCAAGGTCCACTAAATAGTTGACCTCACCCAGTGACTACACCACTGTGTAAGGGCCTGACCATTTGTCCTGCAAAGCACTAGTCCTTATAAGATTCATGATCAGGACTTGCTGACCAGGTGTGAAATTGATGAGGGCACCCTTCTGGTCATTCCAATGTTTCACCAGTGCTTGCCCTGCCTTCAGTTTCTCACTAGCCAGACCCATCAGGCGTACAATCCTTTTTCTGAGTCCTAGCACATAGTTCACTAAATACTACATTTGTAGTAACAGGGGAAGTGGGCATCTCCCTCCTTGACTATTGCTAAGGGTCCCCTCAAAGGGTGATAAAAAAGGAGCTCAAAGGGGTTGAAGCCAACACCCTCCTGAGGTACTTCCCTGTAGGCAAACATTAAGCATGGCAAAAGAAGATCCCATTTTCTATTCTTTTAAGGGTCCCATTAAACCGCTCAACTAGACCGTTGGTTTATGGGTGGTATGCGGATGAAAACTTATAGGTGACACCACATTCCTTCCAAATGGCCTGCATATATTTTGAAATAAAGTTGCTGCCCCTATCAGACACAACTTCTTTAGGGAATCCAACCCTGGTAAATATGCCAAGTAAAGCTTTTGCAACTGACTTGGCAGTCACAGTCTTCAATGGGATGGCCTCAGGATACCTGCTGGCATGGTCGACCAGCACCAGGATTAACCTATTGCCTGAGGATATTTGGGGGTCAAGGGGACCAACTATGTCAATCCCTACCCTCTCAAATGGTACCCCCACAACTGGGAGTGGTAACAATGGAGCTTGGATTGTTGTGCCACTTTTCCCAGATAACTGGCATGTGGCACAACTCCTACAGTGACTTTCTACTTGCACCCCATCTTGGGCCAGTAGAAGTGCATGGATAACCTCTACCTGGTTCTCTTGATGCCAAGGTGACCAGCAAGGGGGACTTCATGTGCCAACTGCAAGAGGAAGGGTCCTACAGCAAGGGGACCCACCAACCTCCTATGGTATCCTTCTGTAGACTCTGTAGGCTCACTGTAGAGGAGCCCACCTTCCCAATAAATCCTATGCTTCCCAAGAAGTTCACCCCCAAGCTGGGAGCAGGCCTATCTCCTTAGGCCTTCCAAAGATGGGCACTCACGTTGGCCCTTACTGAACCCAACCCTGTCAGGACCACCTTCCACTAACAAACTCTGTAGTTCAGGATGGTCATGAAGATTGAGAATTTCAGGCAACACCTCTTCCTTGTCAGGTTCAGGTGTTTGACCAACGTGCGCCACCTCAGTGGTAGGTGAGGTAAGGGGAATATTTTCTTTCCCTCTTTTGTCTTTTTTTACTCCTTTAGCCTTGGGTTTCTCCGTTGGCTTAGGCTTGTCATTATACTTGGCCAATGCAGCCCTCGTTTGTGACCTTGTGCATGGTCCCTCTGCTGTGTCACCCACAAGCCCTAAAGCTCTGAGATCATTCCCCAGCGAGACCTTTCCTGGGACATCTCTCTGAATGCTCACTGGAATCCTGACTACTGTACCATTTATAGTAAGATTTACAGGCATAACTGGGAACTTGAGAGGTGGGCCATCAGCTAACTTAGTGGGTAACAGAGAGGATCTGGCAACTTCCTCTGGGTCTACCACGGTAGAGTCCACTACCGTTCTGCTGCACCCACTATCCCTAAAGGCAAGAGTGTCAACACCATTGATCAGCACACTGTCTTTAAAACAATGCTCAGTATTATCAGGAATTTTAACATACGCCTCTGAGACTTTAGGCTCCCAGGAACCCAGGGAAACTAAAACGACCTCAGAATCTATCCCACTGGTGAATTTGTCCAAGGAGAAGGATGCCCCTGTGATCTCTTCTTCCTCATAGGAGAAGAAGGTCAGATTCACAGAGTGGACCCCCAAGGTTTTGACCTTATGTCTGGGGTCCCCCTTCACATGGTCACTCGCTCCACAAGCCACACAAGATCCACTGGAACTTGGGACATAGGGAGGCTTATTCTAACTATAGTTCTGTTTGGAAGGATAACTTCCACTACCCTGTGCATTTTCCTGTGACAGAAACCCGCGAAAGCTTGCCGCTTCGCGGGAAAATGCATGCCCAAATAAGGACTGACCCGGGTCGGCTCAACCTGGGGAACGTGAAGGGGCAAGATGGCCAAAGGACAGGACAAAGACCCTTGTGGCATGGCCATTTCGGAGCCAGCCCACCTTTCTATGCCAACCGTGGTAACTGCGGTTTGCATGGCAAGAAAGGGTTAAAAATACATGAAAAGATAAGCTGCCACCAGCCCTGTTAAGGCACATCTGCACTTCTCCTAAAAAATCCTTCAAGGGTGTCTTTGGAAATGACAGGAAGCCCCAAGTGCCCTGTACTGTAAGGTACATTGTGCACTTGTAACATGTTGCAGAAAAGTTACAACATTGACAAGGACTAAGGGAAACAGTCTCCCAGTACTGACTGTCTTTAAGGGCATGTCCGTTTCCCCATAAAAAAGTGAGTGAAAAGCCCAGGGGAGTGCAGCTGAAGGCTGTGATGCACTGGCAAAGTCAGACTACGGTGTTAAACAGCAGCAAAAAGTTGGGGGGTACACAACTGGAGGGAAAACTCCATATAAATGGGAATCTTTCCTAACAATTACGGCCAAATTCGTGATGAGGTCCACAGTTTGGAAAATGATTGACACACTTGCACCAATGTGGGCCAGTTTAATGAGTTACTTTACTATGCGGCTAATAGTTTTGGCCAGTGTTCCCGAATAAATAAGTCGTTAAAATGCATAATTTGCATCACATTTTATCAAAAAACTCCCCCTTGGGTACTACTCAAAGAGTGTCACAAAAGGAATGAATAGCAATTTGCAACTGTGGGCCACTTTTTAATTGGTGCCCGAGACAATTTTATAGCCCAGTCCGACCCTGGTTATATACAAACCATATGAACGAAGTTAAAAGTAATATGAAGCAAAAGGAAAACCATGATCCATTATCATGAAAACACAGTGCTCCATTATTCCACGAAAAATGCTAAGTGCAAGCTACACCTCTCCCTATGATCAGCGCACTTCTCACAGACATCCCAAAAAAACTAAAATAGTAGTTATACCATATCAGTTAGGGCCTCGTTTGACTCCAAGCTTTTGATAAACATCACAACCGCAAGAACTATAAAGATGGTGCTTCCTGCTAGACAATCAGACCAGAAAACAACACTCCCAACTCCATGGCATCACTCCAGAAATGTTGTAAAGTTCAATAGCCGCTTCGCAATTAGCACTGGACAAGACATAATCAAATGATCAAGATCTTCGACCAATTTGTTAATTGCTGCAGAATTGACATTTTGTCATACTTGCTTCACACTGGCCACATCGTGCCAAAATCTGTTTAGTATACAAAAGGTTAAATCTAAAAAGTAAGAAAGACCTCCTCATAGAGCATTTAGGACATATTGACAAATGTGGGGCAAGCACGTTTTTTGTGTTCTTTACTCAGATGACTTAGTGAGTCGTAGGAGTGCATGCGTTCCATATTGTCAATCCAATCCTGCCGGTATAGAGCTGGTTTCATCTTACAGGGGTTCCTAGCAAGGTCATCCTTGTAAAGATCTTGATGGCTCAGCATCTGCACACAGACGTCCGCAACTTAATTTAAAAATGGGACCCTTCTAATCATCATCGCAAGTGCTAGGTCCTGGTACAGTGTGTCTACTAGGGGGCATTTCATATTTCCATAAAAAGCTAGGAGCCTCAATTTGCCTCGACACTTCAAAAAGTTAATCCCCAACTCAAATTCTATGACAACCAATGGTAAGGATTTCTGCAAGTTTACCACTCAGTGCCAAATTTAGCTCTCTATTAGTGGTAGAGAATTGAGAGTCCAAACAAGATGACCTTCACTACCATACAGGAGTTATGGGAGAATTCTCCCTTCATATAATCTCAATGTTGGAATTAAAGAGAATTTGCCAAATCCTAGGTCCGACCGCACCAATTGATTAGTCAAGGCAGTAACACAAGCCTTCAACCAGTCTCTCACCTGAGATTTACACTGTCTGTAAATGATTTGGAACTCTAAGTAGGCAAGACTATCCACTCGTTCTAATGTTTAGTCGTCTATCTGCCACTTGAATATGGAACATTTCTTTTTACATGTGCAATGCATGATTTTGGTTTCATTTGAATTGATTTTAAGAGAGTGGTCCATCACAAATATGCCAAAGGCTTTTAATTGCTTTTAAATTCCTATTTCTGTGGCGCTCTCAAGTTATTCAATTTGGGTGGTACAAGAGCCGCTGGCATATACAAATTGAACAGACAGGGGGCCAATATGCACCCCTGTCTAACCCCCCTTGATGTTTATTTTCATCTCGAAATTGCACAACCTGCATTTAATCTGACCTGGATCATAGAATGCTCATGCAAGGCAATCAATAGACGAAGGAGACCACTAAGAATTCCCCATTTTCCCAGTTTAGCCCAGAGGAGTTTTCTTTTCAAGGCATCATATGCTGAAGACAGATCAGTGGTGGTGATGAACACAGAGTCATACCTTTTGGCCCAAGATAGAGATTGGACAGATTTCAGAAGCATTCCATTTAATGAAGGGCTCATGTTCTTACGGAAACCATCTGCCACTTCTGAAGTATGCCTTCCTCCTTGGCCCACGTCTGCAAGTGATCCAACAGCAAGGTGGCAAACACCTTGCTGTCTGCATCCAGGATGGCTAACAGCCTATATTTACACAATGGCTACGAGACCCTTTTTTTGTAAATTGGCACATGAGCCATGTGCCATGATTCTAGGAAGCTATTGCTAAAATGCAATCAGATGAGAGAAGAGGTCCGTGCTCAGAGGACATGGTCTGCAAGATGCTCTGGAGGGGGCCACAGGAGACATCGATGCCATCCACAAACACGGACTGCTCGCAAAGTGACTGCGGTGCGGTCATCGCGTGAGCAGGCACAGTTGGAGGTGAGTGGGACAGCTGGCACAGGGAGGTGCGCCCCCACTGAATCGAAGACCCTAGGACTTGAAAACACTGCTGGCCACTGGCGTCGCTGCCTACCTGCTCTAGACAGCGCCTGGGGCTGAGAAGACGAGCCGGCGAGACTGTGCTGATGGTCACAGCAGGCCTGCTCACTGCCAAGCAGCGTTCCAATCTGGGCCCCGGGGATTACTCATAGCAGAGTGTCTGTAGACCCACCGCAGAGACCCTGGTGCCCTACACCACCATAGTGTGGTCCAGCACATCAACCGGGAGGGAGCTCAATCCCCTAGCGCAGAGCACTTGGAGATGAGAGGCCTTTAGGGATTGGTGCCAGACATACAGAAATAGTATCCGCACTGAGCTATAAGTCACCCAACAGAAGTGAAACTGCAAAGCCTTGGGGTCCCTCGCAGCAGAAATACAATAGACAAGTTGTTTAATTGGGTTCTGTTCTTAACTGCATCAACACAGATAACACATCATTCTGCACAGTAAAACCAGCACAAGCTGCATAGTTTTGAGTGTTTACCCAGATGGCAAGGAGCACAATTTCTGACTCCCAGTACAAGACCGGGGCCCCCCTACAAGTGGGCCTAAGGGACGGACTATTTTACAACAAGAAGGGCAATAATTCCTTGCTATTCCTGCAACCCAATGATGATGCTCTCCATCACACCGTGGGCCCAACTACCTGATCTACGCCTTGCAGGACCTCCTGTTTGCTTGGAGCTCCTCTACAACATGGTGTCCGCCACCGCCTGCTCACAACAATGACCCTTTCAGTCTTCCTAATCTGCTGACCCTGACCCTCATCTCCACTCAGTCTCTCCTGCTGACCTTCTGCCCTAACCCTTTGTCGAAGCCACCCTCTGGATTTGCTCACTACTGCCTACTCTCTTGATGGTCCTCCATCCCTCCTGAACTCCTGCTTCAGCATAAGACTTCTTGTTGGGCATCCTCCTGCTTCAGCATAAGACTTCTTGCCGGTCATCTACCTACCTCGTACTGCTGATAGGCCGCCTGGTGATTCGTGTCATGCCTGTGCAGTTCTCTTTTCTATCCCTTTACTCCCCTCTTTTCTATCCCCATCGCACTCTCCATATCTCCCATCTACTCTATCTGCTATTCTATCACCTATCCTCCCTCTCTCCCGAAGTCTGGAAGAAAAACGTTTTTAAAAGTTCTCCTGTCTTCTAATCCTGGTTTACCTATCGCAGACACCAATGTCAGTGCTACTTTGAGACAGATTGTCACTGATATCCTCTTTTGTGTCCCCTCCCCAGACCAATGGACTCCTCACCTGATCTCCACTCTCTCCCCTTTCTCTTCTTCACACATTAATGATGGAACTAGATGGGAAGTACTCTGGGTTGGCTTCTCATCATCCAGGTGTGTCATTAATGTCTATCGCAATGGCCCTATCATGGCTCAGGGTCCTCAACCCAATCTCCTCATCTTCGAGTGGCGCCTGCCAGCACTCATTAACTTTCTTCCCACTCCTGCTATCCCTCTGTCCTCTCTCTCCCCTACACTACCTTCTCCTCCTCCAATGGACATAGCACCCCACTTTATCCCACCTCAGAAAACCTTCAAAGGTGGTGACTGGCTTCACTTAGTCACGCTCAATGCTCGCACTGCAATCAAAACATTCTTCTGACATCTGCCTCCTCCTTGAAGACTTTGATCTCAACATCCTCGCTCTCACCAAGATGTGGTCAATGCCAGCTCAGTCACTGCTTTTGACTCCCTTCTCCCTGATGGCTACAAGATAATCTCTAAGCATCACCCCAACCGTTCTGGCGGTGGAGTAGCCTTGCTCTTCCCTGAGTGGGTGCCTTCTTCCCTCATACCAACCCAGCACTACTCCTCATTTGAAAGCCTTGTCTGCAAGCTTGGCATCTCTCCTACCGCTTCTCTGACCATTGCCACTATCTATAGGTCCCCTGGCCCTATTTCCCCTTTCCTATCAGAATGGGCTGATTTCTCCTCCTCTCGCCTGACCTCTACCTCTAAACTCCTCCTCCTGGGTGACTTCAGCATCCACCTTGACTCTTCAGTCATGGTCTCCACCCTTTTCCGTGACCTCTGCACCTCACTATCCCCCACTAGTGTCCCTTCTGGTCCTACCCACTCGGCTGGACACACTCTCGATGCCTTCATCCATGCTGATCTTCTGCTCTCTAACCCTCTATCCACCCCTCTTTCCTGGTCTGACCGCTCCCTCCTCTCCTCCCACCTGAGACCTCTCAGCCCTCTAACTGAACCTCCTGCAACTCTGCGAGCCTCGTTTGCAGACATCCGCCCTATGAAGCGAGTGGCAGTTGCTGCATTCGTTTCCACCTTCATCCCCCCTTCTCCCTGCCCGCTGACTCACCTACTGACTCTGCTCTCAACCATCTTCATCTCAATATCACTAACAATCTCGACATTCTTGCCCCTGTCATGAGGATCTGCCAGAAAACTGTCAACAAGCGTAACAATTGGTACAATTCTGATCTAGCCGCCATGAATTGCAAGTGCAGAGCTGCGGAACGGAAGTGGCAGACCTTGAGCTCATCCACTGATAAACTGGCCTGTCGCCTACTCCAAAGGCAATATCGTCTCTCCATTGGCTCCAAGAAGAGGGCTCACATCCAGGCCCGCTTTTCTGGAGCTTCTAACAACATAGCTGAACTCTTCAGAATCTGCAAGAAACTAGCCAATCCATCTGCAGTCTCTACCTCGCCTCTTCTTTACCAGGCCCTTTGCACTGCAATGGCCACCCACTTCACTGCTAAAACTTCTCTCTCTTCCTCCCTTTCCGCCAACCCTCCTCCCACCCTCCTTCCACACTTGGCTTCTCCTCCTCCCACATCCACACACTCTACCATCTCTCTTATCATATTGGACGAGGTCTCTAGAGTTGTCCGCTCTATGAAGCTCTCTTTCAAACAGGCCCCCCACCCCTGTTCTTCCCAAACTATTAAGGACAATATATGTTCCCTTGCCCCAGCACTCACTGATTTCTGCAACCACTCTCTTTCATCTGGGTCTTTCACCTCTTCTCTCAAGCACTCCTTTGTGCACCCTCTCCTGAAAAAGCCTTCTGCCAATCCCTCGTGTCCAGCTAACTACCACTCCATCTCTATCACTCCCTTCCTTTGGAAACTCCTGGAGAAGGTGGTCTTCCCCCAACTGACCCAGCGCACTGAGCTGCTTGGTTGCTTGCACGACCACCAATCTGGAATTCGAGCATCCAGAGGAATGGAAACTGCTCTCCTAAACACCCATGAAGAATTGCTCGCCCGTTGTTCTCATTCTACTCAATCTCTCCTCTGCCTTTGACACGGTCAACCACTCCATCCTCATAAAGCGGCTCCATGATACCCTTTGTATCTTGGGCCGGGCACTGGACTGGTTGACCTCCTTCCTCAGTGACCGTACCTCCCATGTGATCCTGGGTTCCTTCTCCTCCCCTGCCTTCATCTACACTTGTGGCATTCCCCTGGGCTCTCCCCTCTCGCCTTGGATCTTTAACATCTATCCCGCCCCTCTCGCTCACCTGATCTCCACCTTCTTCCTGCAGTTCCAGTGTTATGCAGATGACACCCAACTCTTCTTCAAACTCCCTACTGCCTCTCTTCCTGCTTCCTCTGTCATTAATGTTTGCCTTTCCACTATCCAGTCTTGGTGCACTTCTAATGATCTCGGTATCAATGCCAGTAAGACTGAGATCCTTCCTATCAGGACTTCTGTTTTCTCTTTCCTCCCTTCACTCTGGCCACCCTCTATGGGCTCTCCCCACTCTCGCTCCTCTGAAGCCAAAAACATTGGAGTCATCTTCGACTCCTCTCTCTCTTTCATTCCTTGCATCTTGAACCTTGCATTCGCCATTTCCTCACCTTTCCCCCTGAAGCCCAATGTTTCCAGAGCTATGGTACTCTCCAGGCTGTACTATTGCAACAACCTCGTCCTTAATCTACCTTCCTCTTCTCTCTGCCCCCACCAACTAATCCAGATGCGGGCTGCAAGACTTATCATTGGCCTCAAACCGAGGGACTGTATCTCTCCAGGCTTAAAATCTCTGCACTGGCTCCTGGTTGCTGCCAGGAGCAAATTTAAATCCCTCTACATGATCCAAAAGGCTGTCTGGGGCCGAGCACCACACTATCTGCAACTCGCTCTAACCAAATACTCTCCTTTCAGATCCCTCTGATCATCTGGCTCCAAATCTCTGCTTGTCAAGCACTTCTCTAAGCAAAGAGTGGGTGCTGTTCTCTTTCCTTGGCTGGCTTCGTCCTCTGGAACAGCCTCCCTCTTTCTCTATGTCTTGAGCCGGATCTGCTCAAGTTCTGCAAGCATATCAGGACTTTCCTTTTCTCCTCCTCCTTCCCTCTTTCCCTCCCGTGCTAAACCGATCAGTCAGATTGGAGGCCTGGGCCCTTAGGAGTCCTACTGGGTCCTGGCCTTCTGTCCAATAGCCTACAGCATCAGCCCTCCCCCTGCACTTGACTTCAGGCAAACACTGGCCTGTGGTGTTTCTCAGGTCTGCATTTTTGTATTGGCGGGTGACCCCACTCTTACCAGGGGGTCACTGACCCGCACTTGTTGCCTTGCAACTGGCTCTCTGGCACTTCCCCCTCTGTGGGACCCGCTTGCACTTACCCCTGTCCCCTCTCTCTCTGCACTTGAACGCTCCAAATATCACAAGGTCTAGTAGGACCACTGTTGTCATTTGTTTTTCATCGTCATTCTTTATCCCATTGTCTTGTATTGCTCCATTCCCTTTTGCCTTGTGGGCACTTTCAAACACAACTATATAAGGGCCTTACAAAGGGCCTTACAAATGCTCAATAAAATAAATAAATAAATACAATATTAGTAATCAGAATGTGCCGCAAGAGCAGATATAGGGTAATGGACCAGTTTCTTTGACTGCTCTTAAACAAGGTGTTCATCAGTTTATTTGGCCTTGGTGCGCGGGATGTGCTAATCCTCATCAAGATAGTTTCAATGGTATCTTGGCCAAAAGAAAGGGTCCAAGTACTATCATTGTCACCATGATGAGGGGCACACACCATGTTCTCAGCGGTTTTGTCAGCGAAATATTTCTCGAAATGCGAGACCCAGTCAGACTGTATTCACCTGATTATCATGGTTTTGCAGGGAATACTTGTTGATCAATTCCCTAAATTACATGTATGCTTATTTTTTTATATTGCCAGCATTTCTTCAGAGTCCTTCTGCAGAATGAGCCCTCTGTGTCCCTTTAGCTAGAGAATGTAGTTGGATTTTTCCCTCTTTAGACTGATTGCAACCCCATTCGGGTCACTGGTCCTCCTTAAAACTTTAATCTGTGCACTTACAGCCCGTTTTCCTTCCACTACTTCTACATCAGACATGTGGAAGTGCCTGACATTCATCTGTTTGTGTCTTACCTGAGTGCTGACTGAGTTATTTACAAGATCCTCAACAAAAGGTTCAAACCAGTCAACTGTTAAGGTGTGTAGTTTCCAGGTGAGCGAAGTCTCAGGAATACAGACCTGGAGAGAGTCATTTACCTGTTTGATATTGTTGCCATTCCTGGAGATCCCATCACCTGCCGTATTCACCCGAATATCCCTCGGGCCATTGAGATCCCATGAGGAACAGTCAGATGTAAATGTTGCCCTCAGCATCCCATGCTCACTGAGATTTCCCACAAAGCTGTAATCCATTGTAGAATTGGAGTTATTATTCCTCCAGGTATGTTTGTATGGAATATCCCCCAGGATCGTCCTGTTTAACATCTGTAAACCCAGCCCTTGAAGAGTATTCAGCCACATCCGCCCCCCGTAATCCTTGCCTTTGGTTTTAGTCATCCCAAACATAGATGAGACATCTTGGTCAAGATCCAGGCTATTTGTGTTAAGGTCACCCAAACACCACGGGTTGGCCACCTTGCACCTTGCTGCACTGGTCATTGATCACAGCAGAGACACAAGCCAAAACCTTTTCTAGGGCAAATACCACTGCATGCCAGTAGACATTAATACATAACAAACCCAGTGGTTGCCCCGTTTCACACAGCACAATAGGTTTGGCTAGAAAGCCTCTACATACCTTGTACACTCGTGCAACCTTTATATCAGGTCAACATTTAACTAGCATTAAAAGCCCACCTGATGAGTGGTCCAATTGCCCTTTGTGGGCTGCGTGGCAGTGTGAAATGTGTCTGCCAAATGACGGTCTTTCAGTTAATCGTGTCTCTTGTAGGAAGACTAAGTGATGAACTTTCAAAATCCCTCCCAGTACCAGGTTAGTGAATAGGTTCTGATGGCCTTTAGTGTTCCATGATAGGAATGTAAAATGGGTTCCATTGCTGAGTAGGCTAGTATTAATGCCAGTTTCCACCATGCCTTGATTGACCCAGGCCTCTAGACATCCAGGACTAGTCCTGGGCTGGACCCTGGCTTCCGGCCTTGGTCTTGCAAAGGTAACCTCTCTGCCCTGGTTACCAATGGGACCTGTTGAAATTGGGATTTCATTCGGTAAAGGTACACGCCTTCCAGGATAATCGTTTTCTTTGAAACACATGTTAGAGCCAGCACCCTTATAGGGGGACAAGTCAAAGCCCAGTTGCCTCAATGACTGCACCTCCCCTAGGATGACATCATATACTATCTTGGACCTGCCATATAATATGATACAGTCTGTTCTATGGAGGTAGATAAAGTCAACTCTTTTGATGTCCTTTGAAGACAGTGCTTGCAACCTAGACACCTCTCCCAACAGATGTAAGATGTTAGATCAGTTTAACAGGACATCCCCATTATCGGGCAGCAGACTTTCAACCAGAATTCTAAAGTCAGGTGCAAAGACCGGCTTAAAACATCCCTTGCCCCTTAGGCGCATCATACATTTCATTAGGCCTCATGCAACTGCTATATCGTGAGTCTTCACTCTCCTGCGGAAAATCAGAGCCCTTGTAGCCCGTCAGAATGCTAAATGATTGAACAGGTTTGCGAACACGTTGCAAGTTGGGGCCGAAAAGGCCCATGGGGTTGCTCCAAAGGGTGGGCATATGAAGTGGGTACCCTGTGGGGCAGGAAATCAATTGGCACACGCCCCTCGCATTTGACCCATCCAGGAGCCGCTCCAGACCCTGTTAGGTTTGTAGGTTCTGATCTCTTGCAAAAGTTATGTTGGAGATTATGTGCCATATCGGTTTGATCAGACCTAGTTGCCCTTAGATGAACAGCCACACAAGTCACTGCAGAACTTGGTACAGACAGCTCCATGTTCCTGGGTTGCGCTGCCCTGTCATTATCCAAGAACATGTTTGTGACTACCACATCGGATCGAGGCACACTATTAATGGGCCAAAGGGAGGAATCTGCTTACCCCTCATGCAATTCTGTCAATATAGTAGCCACAATATTGGCTTGCTCGGGTTAATTTCCGGGCCCAGGGAATGTATTCACCGTCTTGCCACTACCACTACCCGCAGTTGTTTTCAAGATTTTCTTTTGTGGCCCATTGTGCAACACAGCCATAATGTTAAGCTGCCTCGTCAGCGAACTCAAGAATTTGCAGTATGACTGATTATTGCCATTACGCATGTTTTTTTGTTTGTTGAGTTCCTCCCCCCTGCCTTAAGGCTGTTTTGAGGTCGCTTTGGTCTTTCTTTTCCCCTTTTCTGTCTTGTTAGTGATGAGTGACACTGACTCAACAACCTGCATCACAGAGATGTTGTCTGAAATGTTTATCATGTGGAGACGAAGGTTTTGGTCACTACTTTCCTCTGTTACGTCTTCCAACAACTGCCCTCTCTGAGTAGGCCCCCAGGCCTCAGTAAGGATCTTTGTTGAAGGTATTCTAACCTGAGATACACTAATATCCAGATTGTGAGAATGGATTAGTTCGTTGTGATTTCCGTTGGGACCATGGTCTGTTCTGGCCGTTCGCCCCATGTCCTGTTCGGAGGCACTGGACGCGCCACCAACTGTCCCAGAAATGGCATAAAGTCTTTGTCCCTGCTGCTGAGATTTTGTTATAGCAGGATGCAGTAAAACACTCTCCATTAGAAATTCTTTCAGAGGGGCGTGGCTTGGCACTGAAAAAGATAGCCGCACAGGCGCGCTGCTCAGGCCCACCTCACATATTTCTTTCATGCAAAACCTCCTATATAAAAAAAAACTCCCCCTCTCCTTACCTTCTCACAACGACTGTTGAGGGCTGCTTATCTCTTCACTGCAGCAGGCTCTGTCGCTGTGACTGGCCCCTCCACTCGCTCCGGAGTCTTGCGACTGTCGGCTCTTCCAGAATCTGTCTTCCGTGTGGAAGCTGCCGGCAGTGGCGGTGACGCAATCAGGTGGTTCAAGCATAGTCGGGCCTTCTCGTTCGACATCGAGGGCCACCTCATGGCAACTTCATAGTACTGCGCAGAAAAAGGATATTATTTTTAAAAAAAAGAAAGGAGTGAAGATGTTCTACTCATAAAATGAATAGCATTGGACTACATATTGGAGGTAACTTTATTTACTTTATCAAACAGTTACCTTTTAAATAACTATTTCTTGTCCCGTGTCATATTGTGCTTCTCATTCCTTTATCTGCATTCCATCTGCTATTAATTCTTCAACATGGACTCTGGTCAAAATAAGCAGAAACCACTTGCAGTCTCTAAAGATGTTCAATCTATGTCTGTCACTCATAATAGAATCAAACGTGAGTCACCTCCACTGCTATCCTCCACAGACCCTGCCATTGAGGCCATTTTACAAGAAATTAAGTCTCTCAAACATTTGATTGAAACCACCAACCAAAAACTACAGCAATTAGATGAAAGGTGGAAGACTTTTGAAAACAGAACAACTAAAATGGAAAACAGAATTGGTTATGTGGAGGATGTCGCACCTAAAGTTACCCAGTTGTAAAAAGTGGTGAGAGACCTCCAAAAACATAATGAAGAATTGGAAAACAGAAGTAGGCGCAACAACCTATGCATTACGGGCCTCCTGGAGAGATGTGAGGGGAAAGACGCAATCCTGTTTCTTCAAAATGTGTTATCGGCCCAACTTCATATCGCTAAATAAATCTCCCTCAATATTCAACGCACTCACAACATTGGCCCAGTAAGAAGCTCGCAATCTTCACAATTTCCACCGCCCACTTTGATTTTTTACTTGCTGGAATATTCCCAACTGCACTAATCATCTCAAAATCTAAAGAGAAGAACATGCTGGTCTGGCATGGCAATAGTATTTACATTTCTCAAGAAAACCACCCAACGCAGAAAGGAGTTCCTCTCTTATTGCCCTGCGTTGAAACAACTTTATGTCAAGTATGGACTATATCATCTGTGCTCTTTTAAGGTGACATATGAAGGTGCTACATCAATAGTTGATTATCCGGCAGACCTTAAGGCTTACATTCAGTCCCTCAAGACTGACAGTATGGATAATTTGCTCCCTAACAACGCCTCTCCTCTGGCTCTTGACTCTGTGTATCATTGTGTGTTGCAGTAACTCATTTTTGCCCTTAATGATGGTGGGATGGATACCGCTGGTGTACCCTTCTTCTTCCAGCGTTAGATTTGTTCTTCACTTTTTCATTGGTCCTGCTAGTGTCATCTGTTCCTATATCTTTTTCTCCCATCTCTCCTTCTTGTAACTTGATCCTTTCTGCTCTTCCTATACTCTATGTGTCTTTACCCTTTATTCTGTTAAGTGTCATGCCTCTTATTTTTGGCTTATTCCACTTGGTCATGTATCCCCTTCCTTCCCCTGTTTCCTTTTGTTTTACCCCTCTGTGCTTCACCTTTGCCTTTTGGGCACTTATCTCAGTTGGATATATCCAGGCTCATGTTCTGCTTTATGCTGATTTGGCTTACAGCATTATATACATGTCCCTCCCCTATGTATTTCTACGAAACAGTACTTACCATGCTTCTCAGGCACAATAGTTTTTAAATGTGTAACTTGGAACATTAAGGGCTGCAATAACCCAATTAAGAAGTATAACATGATCTCCATTTCAAAAAGTTGAATCCATCTATTGCTTAAAAAAATAAAAGATTGGCAAATGGTTACAATAAGAAAAGAGGGAGAGAGAGAAAGAAGGAAGAGAGGAGGAAGCAGAGAAAAAGAAAAGACAATTCCCTGGGTGGCAGTGAGCAGTTCCCCAGGACCTGGAGTACACTCAAGCTAGGCCATATGTGTGGGGTGCCCCAGCTTACCTACAGTAGGCCCAGGCTGCGTGCCCGGAGCAGTCCAGGCACCCACACACCGAGGCTGCTGTCGGCACACTCAGGAGCCAGATCTGATGAGCCTGTTGTTAAAGGCCCCTGAAGCATCAGAGGTGAAGAATCAAGTGAGGGCAGCCCGAACAGGGCGACCCGGTATTACTCCTTTAGGGCCTGTCTCGTGGCCGGTGAGGTAGGCCCTGGAGAAATGTCCTCCCATGCCATCTATGGCAGAGGGCTTGATAGGTGAAGGCAACATGAAGCTTGCTCCGTCCCTGAGGGCGGTGTGGTGAAATAGGAGTGTTGAAGCCCGCTCTGCCCTGCAGGGGGCAGCAGTGAAGGAAAGTCTCAGGCTGCTCTGTTGGGCATCCCAGGTGAAGAGAGAGAGGCCGCTGAAGCTATGGGCTTCCCAGTGGGCAGCCCAGATTAGCAGCCACACTCTGCATCCCTCAGATGCCGAGAATAGAACCACGGGTGCTCCGCAGTTACAATCGTCATTAATGGTGTCGTCCCTCTAGGAACGGGGGTGCTGTCAGAAACTAAAATGGCCCCCAGAGGTATAGAGGGCCACCGAAAAACAGTGTGCTGTGGGTCATGGCAGTGACCACAGGTGGTGCCCCAGGGCATGAGGCTGCTTTGAAGATGGAATGTTGCCACAGGAGCGGAGGTGATGACACAGGGTCCCCACACAGGTATGGGGGCCGCTTATGAACAGATTTGGAGTACAAGGAAGTGGTGCTCCACGCGGTGATGCGGGAACCACCAACAGAGAACAGACTGGGGAGGCAGCCCCATTTAATCAGGGCAGACACCACTAGAAAGGTACTGAAAATGAGTGGCTGACTGCAGCTGGCATCCCAATGTCACATAATATATATATCTCATTGAAGACCACGTACTCTTTAGGAAAGCTCTGAAAACTGGGCTGTTCCCATCCATTACCCCAAAAGCGCAACCCTCTTCCTATTCCAACTGGACTCCTCACTAGCATCGACTTGCCCAGCAAATACAAGCTCTGCTCTATGCCTACCTCTTTGCCCTCTATAGACCACTGGGTTCCCCCAGTTTATCTGACCTATAGCACACATTTGCCCTCCCACCTTACATTCTCAACTCAGCTATTCGTGCAGTGTTACCCTCTTTGGCCTTCTAGACACCCTAACATTCTTTACTCCATCATCCCTAGCACACCCTCACTCTCTCCCCCACATCGAAATTACCAAACATTCTCTTCCTCGCGTATCCGCCATGTTGGAACTGGTTCTTATTATTTTATATTTCATTGTGTAGACAGTTTTGAACAAAGAAAAACAAAACCTTTACACATTAAGTAAATCTTCCAAATTATACCACATAATCATTCATCAATATCTTAATAATAAAAAAGGAAAAGTATACAAATCATCTATACATGCATTATTCCAATATAAACCTAAAACAGTAAAAAAAAAAAGTTAATACATATCTATCCAAATAAAATTGCCATTTATATCTAAGTATCAGGTGTTATCAAGCTCTTCAAGCAGCTTAACATCAGCCTCAAACTTACGCAGTTTCTTATCAACACATCTCCATACTTGTGTTATGGCAACAATCTTACTAGGGCTATATCCTGCTAAGCATCAACACCAAAAAGATTTGCTGGCAATTTCATACATATTTTCCACAAATTTAGAGTAGTAATGTTCATATATAGTGACCATTCCCATACATCTAGTGAGAACGTGTCGAGCTAATTCAAGTTCTTGCTTATCACAACAAATTCGACACGTTCTTTCGTCTGCTGGCATACCCGTCCATGCTCCTCTAATTTCTAGGCTGTCCAGCCGATTTAGCCTAATATCTAGAAATATCCATCGTGTTATCAATGACAGGCAAAGGTTCAGGTATCATTGCATTTCTTTATATTTACAAGGCCTCCTGGCGAGGGTACAGAGTGATTTCATATTTGCTGCCTTCTCATGGCTTTTGGTCCTATCAAATTTTTCTGCTGCATTTTTCAGAGATTCTAACATCACCCCTTCATCGTATTCCCACTTAGGGGTCCAGAACAATTCTTCAAAATAACATTCATTAGTGTGTTTAAACTTATTCAGGGTCCTGTTTGACCCATTTTTCAAAGTCATGTTAAGTATTGATAGAGAGGTATCCGCAGGGGCAAACATAATCTTTAGGTATAGCTTCGCTCTATTGAGGTTAATCAGGGTGCCAAGGGAGATTATTCCCATTTCCACCCGATGGCCTCTATAGGGGTGTAATTACTCAATCCCAAGATTCTTCGCCAAATACAGCCTTCAATTTTATCAGCCCATATTGTCCAGTCTCTATAAGAGGCCTCCAGTCCATACAAAAAGGCAGCAGCCCGTTTCTGCTTGTAAATGGTTTGGATCCCGCACAGGCTATACCCAGCAGTTTTTTTAGAAGGAGGAAATAACTCCCATTGTAGATAAGGCCTTAGCTCTTTTATTTGTAAGGGTCCCCTTTCCATATTTTTATTAGACTCAATCTCATGGCCTAGATATTTATAGTACTGGTTCTTATTTCACCAAAAATAGAACTCTCCTACAATTATTTTCCTCCCTGCTTCTCACCTCCCCTTTTAAAATCCTATGTTTATCACTTGGCGTCTATGAAGACTACAAGCACACTGGACCACAGACCTGCCAGTCCACTCAGCAGCTAAGGAAGAAAACAAGCACACCGGATTTCAGGCCAGTCGTCTCAATTCATGTGTGTCATTGCAGTGCGCTCCCATAATCCATGCTATGCTGTATGAGCGTGGGGATGTGCATGGCACGGAATGAATACATTCAGACAGATGCCCTTGGCACAGCTCTCTGCTCTCCCCTGCTATCTCTTCTTTCCTGCACTGCGCCCCATAGAATACAGCTGAGTCCCACGACAAATTCGGTCCATCTAAACACACAGCTTTTCCGTCTTTTCTTAGTCTCATCTCTTGCCTTCTGAGCCTCCTATCTATCTTCCCTCTTCCACATCTTTTATACAATGATTTCACTCATTCTAGAACTGTTGAATGCTCCTTCTAACTCCACCCCTGACATCTCGGACTCGCACAGCACTTCGACAGCATGAATTATGGCAGGAGGCGCTATATGAATGCAAGATAACATTATATTTTTATATGTTGTTTGTGGTGTATATCTAAATGTATATGTAAGTGTATAAAGTATAAGTATAGGTAGTTTGTTTACATATAGTGCATATTTATAGTTATGAGTATTTGCAGAGTTGTGTATTGCTTACTGTCAAGGTGGGGGAGTAATGATGTGAATGTGAAGTAGGGAATGGTTACAGTATTAAGTATAAGGGCTAGTGGTTGCCTGCCTGAGGAATCACAGAAAGTGGGACCACCCACAGAGGTGTAGAACAGGGGTTTGTTCCACCAGTCTCATCCTATGTGTCTCTGTGTGCATTAGCCTACACTTGCAGACCCTAAGGAGGGGTGGGATGTTGGGGCAGGTCCCTTTAGTAAAGACACACCAGGGGGAACTTAGAAGGGGGTTAATAATTAGTAGAGGTAGAAATGTCAAATAAGTAGAAGTTTGCTTTATACAGTCCACCTTGGTGTCTGCTTCTAACAAAGGACTCAGGTAAGAGCTCATGGAGTAGCCCATCTCCCATTAACATTGATTTTATTTTGCAGGTGAAGCGCTGCTCCCTGTCCAGTTGGCCTGTGGGTTGGAGCTTTTCATTCCCATGGGGACTGTCTGGGGCCTTGGGTAGGGAAAACACAATCCCTGGCCCAGGATGGGGCCGGAAAACAGGCACTACAAGTAGTTAAAGGTCATTCTTTATTTGACTGAGAGCCTTGTTAGAGATTTCAATCTCAGCAGCAATCAGTGTGTCTAGTTTTGGAAAGATTGAACCCGTCAGAGAAACGTTTTTGGTAGGCTTTTGCTCATCCTGTTCCAGTATATTAGTTATGTTATCATGAGAGCATTAACACCTACATTATGATGAAAGACAAATAGGTGCAAGATTTTCTGGTGACTTTTTCCATCACGGATCAGGGCCTGGAGTGGTTGACCTCCTTCCTCCTGGACCGACCCTCCCAGGTCCAACTTGGGTCCTCTCTCTCCACCACCACTCTCTTTACATGTGGTGTTACCGAGGGTCTATCCTCTCACCCCGGCTCTTCAATTTCTACTTGGCTCCTTTGGCTAACGTGATCTCTACCTTCTCCTCTAACCTTCAGGGTTATCCGGATGACACTCAGCTCTCTTTCAGGCTCCCCTCAGCCTCCTCTCCTCTCTCGCTCATTCCTGACTGTCTATCCATGATTCAGGATTGGCGCACCTCCAACGATCTGTGCCTTAATGCCAACAATCTTTCTCATTGGGACCCCTGCTCCTGCTATCCCTCACTCACTCTGGCCGCCTTCTTGGGGCCTCTTCCTTCGCCTTTCTGTGAGGCAAATAACCTTGGTGTCACCTTCGACTCCACTCTCTCCTTCTCTCCTCACATCACAGACCTGGTCAGTTCCACTACCAGCTGCACCTCCTCAGAGGTATTCTTCCTTTTCTCAGCAAGTAAGAGCCGATGTGTGTCGACATCAGACAGGACCATTAGGGAGACCAAACAAGAACTCAGTAAGGAACGAGTCTATCTCTCTATCCATAGTAGGGACAATGGTTCTGCATCGCCTTCTTCCTGGCAATAACCTTAGTCTGCTCACATATGGTGGTGATTCTCCTCTTTCACTATGAGCTCGTTCTTTAGGGCGCTTAGAATATACTATAAGCTCTGGCGCCCTATCTTCGAATTTTTCTTGATCTGACCATCTTACTTCCTTGTCCGACAGCATGCATCCTTCCGATCACATGCGCTTTCTCCTTCTTCCCCATGGAAGGCTTCCCTGTCCTCGTCTGACATATCTAGTCCCCAACTAGTATGGATTTTTTCCCTCTCACCTCTGTTCAAAGTCAGCCTGTCTAACGACAAGGCTCTATGCTCGAGATTAAACGGGCTTCCTTCTTTCCCTCGCAATTGGGCAATTATTGATCTATTTTCTTTTCCCTTGCTTCTTGATTCACCTTTTGTCCTCATCTCTCGATAAACTTTATCGATCCTATCTCCGATGCTTCCTACCTCGAAACTCTTATCTCTGTTTACCCTAGATGGTCCTGGCGTTGCCTCCTTTAACAGAACACACTCCTCTAGGTCTATTCCAAGCAGTTCTATCGGTGCTCCCTGTAGCAGAGGAACTTCTCTATATGGCTCCATGATATCTCTGGACATGGTTCCAATAACCCCTTTCGAATATGCTCAATGTCGCGTTCTCTTTGTCTCCTTTTTGTTCCATTTCCTCGTCTAATTCTCTTTGTTTCTTCACTTCCCATCTAACTATTTACTCCTCCTTCCTTTCCTTTTCTCTTTTCTCGTTTGCTCTACGCACTTCCGCATCTCTTTGTCATTGTATTCTTTTGTATTGCAATTTCTGTTCTTCTTCTTCTCTCTTCTTTTCTAACCTGTCTTGCTCTGCGAGTGCTCTCTGTCTGTTGTCATGTCTCATTTGCTCCTCTTCCCTTTCTTCCTTTATTTGCTGTTTTTCCTGATACATTTGTTCTTGCCGTTGTCTATTCTTTCTCTTATTCTCATCTTCCCTCAATATTTTTTCTCATGCCCTGTCTTTTTTGTCTTGTTCGGCTTAATCTTTTCCTTGCCTAAATTCCTTAATGTTTTTCCCATCAAGTGTAAGCAATATCTGTCCACCCATCCATTCGTTCTGTATGAGCGTTATCTCGTCAGCTTTATCCTTTTCCCCTTTCCATCTCTTAATTTCTCGTTCTATCTCTAAAGATACGTTCAGTGGTTCACCTTTCTCCTCCTTGTTCTGCAAGGCCTTAAAGATTTCTCCCTTTCTCTTACTCTCTTCTGAACTATCGCCACTGCTATACGCAGGTTGTTCGTATATTGGATTGCTATATCCTGTCACCGCTTTCAGTTCCCTTAACGGATACTGACCTATATCGTCTGTTGTACTATTGCTGTTTATTTCCAACGGAGTAGGGGGAGCAGAAGGCTCAAAACCCTTCTCCTTGCTCTGGTTAAGCATCCATTCTTCAGGGGGCAGATCCTCTCGCTCCTCCTGGTACATTTTCCAGCGCTCTAGAATAGATACCATTTTCTCTAATTTCTTTCCTGGCAATGCTGCGTGCAGGTATGTGGTGTGGTCATGTGTTGTAAAATTGCTTTTGACAGTGATCCTCCTTATGGCCACGGCATACACATTTTATCTGCCGTGCCTTTTACCCATTCTGCACTGTAAGATTTGATATTGTGGATATGTTTGGGCACCGTTTTGCACATGTGCATCAGTGGAGTGTCTTCTCCTGGTCTGACAAGTCTCAATTGACTGTCTATACTTATCAGTGTTTAAACAAGAATACACTTTCAGAAAAATTATAAATGTGAGCGTGCGCCCACACTCGCCGCTCAAAACCTTTATTTTACAATAATTTCAATCTTCTCTATAATCGACCTCGATATTAACTTAGAGTAGATAATAACTTTTGTCTCTTTTCAACACAGCCTATCTTTGCTGATTTTTCCAACACTTCTTTAAAACATAAAATCCACAAACAGACAAACTTAGTCGACTCTCACATGCACATCATGACACCTCTTTTCACTTGCCCCTAAAATACCCCCAATGGGAGTTTAAGTCAATTCCTTTTGCAGTTCTATCTGCGTGTAGCCTATTTTCATCCACTTGGATATCTAAATGACTTCTTCTACGCTCCTTGAACGAGGACTGCCGTGCTTTGAGACGCTTATATGTCTCTCCTCAACACTCTAGCATATATCATTGATGTTTCCCCGTCACACATTAAAAGAACCCGTTACTTTATTCTGTCATAACCCTTTTCCCCATAATTTGCCAGTCTCTTACTCTACTCACCATTCGCTTTTCAGTTGTAGGCCCTCGGTATCGTCTCCCCTCCTTCAATCCAGCCACTGTTGACTTCAGTCTGCTCGGCGCCTGTGGAAACCAGGAGGGATTTCGTCAAAGAGGGAGCTGTCCCACCTGTATCTTCTTTACTTGCAAGCTTGATTATTTTGGCCATTCTCCACAGGAAACTTCACGTCCTTCCAGCTAGATGGCTGAGGGTGTCGGATTATCCGAGAATCACAAATTTATTAAATCGACAGATCTTTTGCTTTAACCATCCTCTGCTACCACTGGAACCCGAGGGGGCCCTTTAAGATGAGGTGGCACTCTTATGGGAAGGATGGGGATGCAGATATTACTCAAACATCAATAAAAAAAGTATGCTGTTTTAATAACAATTATCTAAAACAGGGAGTACAACAGACATCTACAGATGTCAACAGTATCAAGCTCAAAGATTTTCATAAAAAACACTCTTTTATACTAGAAACTCATCATCATTGACGTTATGCTACATGGAAATTCTAAAAACATATGTGGGGCTGTGGTTGGGTAATGGGAAACATCTACATATACTTTCTATGGGGTTTCATGTCGTGATTGGTTCTCTATTATCAGGTGGGCAACTAAGCCCTCCTCTAGTGCAAGTCATCTTCATCGTCACAAAATACGCAATGTTCTATTTGTTCACAAACTATACGGCACTTTGCTACATGGCCCTCTATCATTGGTTGGCACGCCTGCACCCTTCTGGAATATTCCACTCGCTAGCAGTGCACAAGCTGGTACTCCAAATGCGGGTGGTTTGGTCTTGACCATACCTTCCCACCCAATTAGCCCACCATCTATCATCACTGTTACTTTCTGTCATCAATTAGCCTTTGAACATGGCCTTGTAGGCTCCACAAACTCCTGGCAATAATAGGGTGTGAGCATGCTCTTATCTTCTGGTCTCTTGCGTACTTCTGCTCACATCTATTTTCATCAAGGTCACATGTCTGAAGACCACGATTCAAGCTTCAATTCAATATTAAATGGTATTAAAACGAATACAACTTGGCACTCATTGTCTATCAGCTGCACCTTGGCAGTAGCTTGGCTCGTCTCTTGTATTCATTGTATCCTTTGAATAGACAACCAGTTTTCGGCTGCACTGGCCTTCTTGACACTGGGCCAGCCAAGCCTCCTTCATTCTTTCTTGCTCGTCAGCTAATGTTTGTTAACTCCGACACACTTCAGATTTCCTGCTCATGAAACCCATTATGCTAAAACACGATGTGGAATATGCAGATTTCTTATGCATATATATACCATGGCGGCACCACCTGCAGTCTTTTATACTATGTATATGTAGCTTCTATGATCACTTGGTCTACTTGCGTTGCTGGCTCTGTACATTGATAAAGCAATTTGCATTTTCAACAGTCCTCTTCACATGTGTAATCTTCATTTTACATGTAACAGGTTACTCGATTCTTTACTTCACCATCGGGTTCTATATGTTCTCTTTACGTGCTTCACCATTATCTCTTCTCAGTGCGTCACGTTACATCATGTGACGTCACCAGTCTATTCTTTCATTCATCTTCTCCCGCTCTTCAGGGATCTTCCCCAAGAGACTGTCAGCTATTCGTAGATACATAAAGAATGGCTTTCTTAATGGGTACTTTGCTTCAAAGGCTGCTTGTGCCATTGGCATCATTACTGGTGTCGTCTTTGTCACCATCTCTGGTTCCCAACATATAGGCAGTTTAGGGGCGGGAATTCCGGTAGAGTTATTTGGCTCCTCCTCTGCAAAAGAAGTGAGCATTTTGCCATAATGCTCAATAGCTGTGCTGTGGGCACAAAACTACATTTCAGCAAATGTCGAAATCACTACTGCAATGTTCTTGACATCCAGAAAGAATTTCAAACATCACATTTGCTGAAATCGTAGCTTCCTATACACAAGCCCAGTATGGCTTCTAATATAAATGTCCAATAAAGTGTTCCACTTATCCCATATGGTGGACAAGGGACCGCAGAGTTGTGCGGTGTGAAGGTAACTACCCCACGTATATCGGAAAATCTTAGTCCATTTCTATATTTACAGTTTTATTTAAGAACACAGTCAATATAGAATACAGACTGGGTTAATAATACATTATGTTCTCTCCACAATACCAATACTCAATATCTATATCATAGTAACAAATAAATACACCTGTAGCTGGACAAATAAGGGGGGCTCTATTTGCAGTTGTGACCTTCTTCTATGTAGCCTCAACAATCTTAATGGTCTTCATATGGTTTAGGTGAGGTATTACGAGGGAGCCTACCCAAAGCAATACCCACTTGTGGAAACACATAAGCAACACACATCTCATACTTGTACGTTAACATATATCTACTGATTACATGCATATCAAATTAGCGGTAGCTGGTGTATCATATGCCAATCTCTCTCTCATCCCTCTTTCTCTCTCTGCTATTTCTCTTGCTCACTCTTTATCATTCCTCTCTTCCTCTCTCTAGCTCTCCCGCTCTGTGTGCCTCTTTCACTCCCTCTAATTCTCCCTTACCCTCTGTGTGTGTGTCTCTCAGTTTCTCCTTCTCTCAGTGCCTCTATGGCTCCCGCTCTTTCTCCCTCTTTGTGTCTCCCAATTAAACCTTGCCTTGGTGCTCACAGAAGAAGATGATCATTGGTTTTAATCCTAATGCCAACCTTTCCAAGAAAAAAGGACACTCTGAGAGACAAAAGTGTGCGCATTCTCAGCAAAAGAAGCCATCAAGAAAAGGACATTATTTGATTGTGCTAACTTTGTAAACAGACCTTTAAACCTAATTAATTAAACTTTCATAACACGCTTAATACCGGATTCGTACCTGCGTTGCTCTCTTATCTTGCTTGCAAGACAAATACGCTGCCCCTGAGCTATCCTCCCTTTTTTAACTTAAATGTTGGAATGTTAATTTCTAAATATCACTTTTATTTTTATTGTAACCTTAATAATAACCATAACGATGCATTTGTCTTACCAAGCAAAGCACATGATCAAAACCTACAATATATGTCATGTGGTCTGTGCATTTTAAAATTGGCATGCACACAGCCACCCTTATCCTGAGGCCCAACTAACCCAATAAACAGACTAATATCTTAAACACATTATCCTCGCATTCAACCTCTAGAGCTGTATGAATCAGTATATATTATGTTGTATTGTATTGTAGTGTACTTGTCATTTATATAGCTTCTTTTACCCTTATTTCAGTTTCAATGCACTGTTAGTGGGAATGGCCTTGGTGGACCAAAGTCCAGAGTGTTGGAGGCCATGGAGTAAGATTACGATGCATGTGTGTATTTGGCCAAATAAGGCTGAACCCATGCGGTCAGGCATGTGGGTGGGTGCTGAGAGGAGTCAGGAGATGGTGTGAGCGTTAGAGACTCGATATGTGTTCAGCATGCCCGAATTTGTCATAGTTCTACGCTGCATTCTGATGTCAGGGGTGTTGAGGCATAATATGGCATAGGTAGGCGGAGAAGTATGTGAACAGCACAACCACATTTTTTCATAGTCCTTGCTGTATTCTGATGTGTGCAGGTAGCCATGCCTGCAGCCAGTGTCCACTGGAATGGTGCGTATACGTACCTAGCAGAATTCGGTGGTGATTTGTTGTTTGTGTGTCCGCTCAGGTAATTGGCTTCTTCTGTTGATTCTTGTGGCTGGGATAAAACGGTTAGTGACAGCGACAGTCTATGCTCCAACTATTTGCAACAGGAGCATCAGTTGTACTTCCAGGTTCTTCTAGGCAGATAGCGTGGCGAGTCTACCCAGATAACAAGCGCTTACTGGACCTTTTCAGTTGTTACCTTTGCCACGGGCGGCCCGTCCTATAGTTCATACATGCGCAATACATGCCCTTCCCCCTCTTCCTTCCAGAGCTCCTATGGGGCTGGTTCTTCATTGCCCACCTGGAGTATTGCACAGGGGACCCCCCACCTGGCATACTGGTGTGAGACATGGCCATGTCATACGTCCTCCCATGACAATTCCCTGCAGTACATCCCAATCTGTCCGATTGAGATTGTGGTGATTCTTTCACAACCACTGTGAGTGCGATTTGCATGTTTTCCAATGCATGCCAGGTGCAGTGACTCATCAATCCTGTGAAATTTCATATATAATATAGGAGGGCCATGATTCAGCTAGTGTGCTTGTAGAGAACAAGGGTCATGATTGGTGTATGATAGTGTGAGTGACGGGGCAGCCGCAAAACCAGCCAGCGCCGCCAGGTGCTGAGAAGTTGGGGTCACCATAAATCTAGCCGGCACCACCTGGTGCTGAGTGTTTCAATGTTCGGATCAGGAATTGGACACTTTTTAGGGAGGGGTTTCAGGATAAAGCAGGAAATAGCCAGGTTCTGAGGACTTTATTGGAGGAAAGGTAGTTTTCGGTGCAGCAGATGTGCAGCAGAAGAGTGTTCAAGATTTTGCCATTTATTAGGATTTCTGATGTGCGTGGGTTGAGGATTAGGTGGTTGGTTGTCATCCATAAATCGATATACACGAGAGTCAAGAAGCGAGGCCGGGAAGTGGGGATGCTGGAGTCTTGGGATTTTGAAAATGATCTGGGTGTAGTCTGCGTAGTTGTAGCAGGTGAGGTTGTGTGAGTGGATGAGAGACGGCAGTAGGCGTAAGTAGAGGTTGAAGAGGAAGGGTGAAAGAGAGGCTCCTTGTTGCACCCCTTTTGTGACAGGGCAAGGGCAGAGGAGAAAGGAGGCAGGAGAATGATTTGCGAGCGTATGGAAATAAAAGAGGTGATACAATTAAGGGCAGAGTCTTTGATGACTAAGGTGAGGAGCCTGTTCCTGAGTATTGTGCGGTCTATGGTATAAAAGGCCGCGGATAGATCCAGGAGGATGAGTGCAGCACACCTTTATGTTTTAGATCGGCCCATATAGAAACCAATGAGGATTCTGTTCAACAGAGCAGTCGGTACCCTGATTGGGTTGGGGCAAGCGGTCTATCGGCTTCTGTGAAGAAGCCAAGATGCTAATATGCCACGCTGTCAATTAGTTTAGCAATGAAGAGCAGAGTGGGTCGAGGTTGGGGTTTTGGGTTATCCTGCAGTGTTACACACATTTCAATGTTAGGGTGACTTATAAAAATGACATTTGTATGAAGCCCAATGTGCATTATGAAATTAATAATTAAAGTGAAAAACACTTTTATCACATGCATGTTCGTCAAAGATCTGTGGTAATTCTTAAGTTACCTAAATGCTGTTTGATTTTATGCAAAGCAGGCTGGATCCTACACTCATGATAAATAGCCACTTCCCCTTCCCCTCACCGGTATTGCTAAAGAGTACAATATGAATGAATGATAACCTGGTTTTATGTCAGAAATGCAAATTGCACATTTCAGGCAAATTGAAAAAATGAGAAATTTGTTCATTTTTTTGTATTTTTTCACATTAACCCTGCTCTCTCCTCTCTCCTTTTCCTTCTCCCCAATTTACACCTTGTTCACACTTTCACCGACCTTTCCATACCAACCATTTGTGTGTATTGGTCACTATGCAAAGTCACAAAAGTACTTCAGGAAATGTGGATTTGCAAGATGTTTTTCAGTTTCCTAATTGATAGCCTGATGAATTTCTTTCCGAAAATAATTGACATGTGTAATATTCTTATCATATATACAATTTTACTGGAATTGAGTCCTAGAAAAAACTCTATAACTTTTAAAAAAAATATGTTTACAGTGCCAGTACAATTAAATAACATACTTACTTAATTGCTGTTTCAGCCTCTCTGCACTGCCACCTAGGATGTATTTTGTTCTCTTCTCACTTAACTGTTAACAACACTGTAGGGGGGTCTAGTAAACACATACCTGACTGCGTAACTCTCACCCACATAGAAATAGGCAGAGACATAGGGCCTCATCACAAGTTGGGTGGTATCCGTGCGCTATTTGCGCAGGGATACCACCCAACACAATTTGCGTTACTGCAACTCAGTTTGGCGCAATTTGTGCCGGATCCCAAGTTGGAGAGGGGGCAGTAAATCCCCATTCCCATTGGGCTCAATGGACCCAATGGGATCCGGGGCGCTATTACCGGTGGTGGTAATAGCGCCAGCGGTAATAGGGCCAAAAACGGGCAGAAAATTATGATTTTTACATCAAGCAAAAAACTGGAGTTAAAACTCCCATTTTCCGCCCAACTCGTGATTGGGCAGAGCAGTAAATGTGATGGTAATAGCGTTACTGCTGCATTTAACCGCTCCGCCCAACTTGTGATGAGGCCCATAGAGTGTGCCAAAAAAGAGATGGAGAGGAAAGAAAGAGAGTGTACTACTACAGAGCTGGGTGGTCCTCTTTTTTCGGGGGCTGTGTGGAGGAGGACCAGACTATAGTAGTATATGGGGATTCCACAAAACAGCTACCCACCTTCACACGCACATGGTGTGAAAGTCCACACTTAACAACAATATGGACCGGTCATAAATTATTTAGACAGAATTTGGCAAATAATACATATTTTAATCATGTGTGCAGTCATAATGTGGAAAAAAAAAATGTCGAATGACAAAAATGTCGAAAAAAAAAAGTCGAAAAAAAAAGTCGAATATATTATTTTTTTATTTATATGTATTTTTTGGGTTTGGTAAGTATAAAAAATGGGTAAAGTATAAAAAAAAAAGAAAAAAGGGGGCTTGGGGGGAACCCCCCCATTTCGAAAAAAAAAAGTATTGAAAAAAAATTTGACTTTTTTTTCGACATTTTTTTTCGACATTGACTTTCAACATTTTTGTTTTCGACCAAATGACTATAAACCTTTTAATCATAATATACACAACATAAAACACGCGTTATAAAACACTTAAAAAAACAATGCATGATCTAATGTTTTTGCAAGCTCTTACTGGCTAAAGCAATGACACTGGGACATATTGTCATCACAAAGCATTAGTGAGGTTAGTGGGGAGGTGCGGGACAAGTTTTCAATGATAAATACACCCTCACTTTTTATCTCCCTTAAATTCGTCGACATTAGACTGTGTTTCTGGATCCCAACTTTAGAGTAACATGCAGTTGACTCAATCTTATTCGTATGATCTGATAGGCCCGTCTTCAGGACACTGTGTAGTGACACAGATTTCGTCAAAGATGACGCATTGTATGGAGATGTTCAGATCTCCCAGACCTAAAAAACCAAAACAAACATGTGTTGGTAATTAAAAACACTTGGTCACATATTATCTCTATTGTTAGAATGGTGGATGTCTTCACTAAGCTTCCATTTCTTTTAAGGCGTGTAAGGGAACACTTGTACAGATTATAGCAATTTTCTCATAGAGTGGCGATTCCAGCCACCTGTAAAGGAAACAGTATAGATTTACTGGATCCTATTTTCAAAATATTTTTCATTAAGTGCATCCTCTAGCTTGCGCACAGCTATAAAACGGATCTCTCCTTTATAATATTTCACATTGGTTTTTTATCACATCTTGCAAGTTGATGCTTTCACATGTACGAAAATATCATGATTGCAAAAAGTTTTTTATCTATTGGTTACTTAGAAAACAAAGTTCTAAGTCATTTCTAAAACCAATTATACCAAACTGTCATCTCGTGGTGAGGTACGAATCTGTTTTGCTAACAACCTATAAGCACAGATTAGATTGTAATTACCGTAGTGGTTTCTGTGTGTGCATACAACTGCACGTTGAAAGGGAATTCTCAACGTCAACACTTGCACTGCAGAGCCTGGCCTTATTCTGAAACAACAGGAAGCCATATGTGCAAACATTTAGAAGTTGTTCAAGATGTTACAAAAGTGAGCTCTGCTAGTATCTATCACCGCGATCAGATGCGGGTCTGTTTGGAATTGCATAAAATTGACAGCTTGTATACGTGCTTCAGTTTATGATTACCTTAGACTCTTCTAGAAGTGCATACGATTGCACGATGATGAAAACTGCCCGAGGTGGACTCCCGTACTGTGGAGGATCCCTTCTTAGATTGTTCTAAAACGACAACAAGCAAATGCATGCCGGCGTTTAGGCATTGCACAGCTGTATACAAACTAATTAGTTTGTCATATCAGTATTGTATGTGGAAAAAAAGTACTTGATTGTTCAAGCCGTGCCGTTACATCAAACCGAGGTCTGCTTCCGAACCTTGATGGAACGCGAGAACGCACGGCTCTAGCGTCCGTGTTTATACTGCCGTAAAGCTCTGACGTGTACAGATTAATTATTCAGTTCCGCTTTTCGCCGCCATCTTTCGAGTGTAAAGAGTGCAGTACCGCGGCTTGCTGTACAATGGACAATCCAACTTTTTTATCTGGTTGCAAATCACTGCATGTGTAAATTCTGTTATTCCATGGTATGTCTCAAACGTGAAAGAATTTTTGTTAAGCATTGACAAAGCTAATCGGTATACAGGTAAACGAGCCCGTACAAATGCTTGAATCAGGATCGTGCATGTTAGGGGTGAATAGAATCAACAACATAACGTTGTTGATTATTCACATGTTTTAAACAGATGTATTTTTTCAACAAATGTATTTTCCCAAAAAAAAGAAACCAAATGATATAGTTTATTTGAGTAAAATGTTCTGCTGTTAATAAGTCAGAGGTGTTACTTATGAATGAACAGATTCCATTCGATGGTGATGTTTAAACCCACCCGGACCGAGTCCAAATCAAGAATCTATTTTTGCTCCAATTGTCTAAGTTTTAGATCTCTGTCCCCACCCCGGGAGTGGACCGGGACTGTTTGGATGACAAACCAATAGATTTCTTCCTGGTTATGCTTAGCGGGGCTCACAGATCCTTTGTTTTACCGGTCTTTTTGTTTTGCCAATATACAGTAGTCCACAAGGACATTTAATGCCGTATATAGCCCATGCTGTATTACAGTTGGTAAAGTTCTTTAATTGCCATTTACGACCATTCAGGTCAATTTCTTTTAAATTACTTGTTAGGCGACAGACTGAGCAATTACTGCATTTGAAATGCCCAGGGACTGGGGGCAATCGCCATAGAGTGGTTTGTGTTTGATGTTCTTTTGCTGTATATGTGTGCACCAGTTTGTCTTGCAAATTGGGCATTCGCTTGAATGCAAAACGTGGTTTTAGTATGGCAAAATCCTCTGTATGTATCATACCACAGTGTTTGAGAATGCATCTGCGCAGTTCATGGCTAATTGGTGAAAAGGTGGACGCACAGGTTATTTTATCTTCCTTTACCCTCAGTTGCTTTTCCAGGCAATGTTCTCTATTAACATTGCGTGCGCGTTTCATGGATCTGCGAATGGTGTGGGCCGGGTATCCACGTTCTTTTAATCTAGAGGTCAGGTGTCTACTGTTGATGTCAAAATCCTCTTTAGTGCTGCAATTGCCTCTAATGCACAAGAATTGCCCATACGGTAGATTCTCCCATAGGGCCTGTGGATGAAAACTATTAAATAACATAAGAGTGTTCTTATCCGTGGGCTTTTTGAATAGAGTGGTGCCCAATTTGTTCAAAGGAGCCCTATACATTTCTAGATCCAGAAATGCAATTCTTTCCTGGTTGGAAGTCATAGTGAAGTTGATGCAGGTGTCTCGTGTATTTAACCATTCTACAAACGCAGAGAGGCTTTCGGCGCTACCTTTCCAAAGCATGAAAACATTATCAATGTAACAATGCCATGCTTTGATTTGTTCCTTGAAAGGATTATCGTCTTGATAAATGGACCTGTTCTCTAAGTCATCCATAAATAGGTTCACCAAGTCTAGGGCAAATGTTGCACCCATGCTCGTGCTGTGAAGTTGTTGATAAAACGTGATATCCACAATGAAGAAATTGTTGACAAGTGCCAATCTGATATATTCAGTGATGAATTTGGATGGAACCGTTTTATCGTTTCTTTTCTCAAGATAAGAATACATGATTTGGATACAACGTAACTGAGGAATGCTAGTGTATAAAGATTCTACATCTAGCGTTACCAAGATGTCTTCAGCATTGATTTCCAAGTTGTTAAGAATTTTTATCATGTTGGTGGTATCTTGGACATATGAATGCATATTCGTGACAAAAGGTCTCAAGAACGTGTCCGCATAGATGGAAGGTTCTGTCAATTTTATGCAATTCCAAACAGACCTGCATCTGATTGTGGTGATAGATACTAGCAGAGCTCACTTTTGTAACATCTTGAACCACTTCTAAATGTTTGCACATATGGCTTCCTGTTGTTTCAGAATAAGGCCAGGCTCTGCAGTGCAAGTGTTGACGTTGAGAATTCCCTTTCAACGTGCAGTTGTATGCACATACAGAAACCACTAAGGTAATTACAATCTAATCTGTGCTTATAGGTTGTTAGCAAAACAGATTCGTACCTCACCACGAGATGACAGTTTGGTATAATTGGTTTTAGAAATGACTTAGAACTTTGTTTTCTAACTAACCAATAGATAAAAAACTTTTTGCCATAATGATATTTTCGTACATGTGAAAGCATCAACTTGCAAGATGTGATAAAAAACCAATGTGAAATATTATAAAGTAGAGATCCGTTTTATAGCTGTGTCCTAGAAATCAATTTGATATGCGCAAGCTAGAGGATGCACTTAATGAAAAATATTTTGAAAATAGGATCCAGTAAATCTATACTGTTTCCTTTACAGGTGGCTGGAATCGCCACTCTATGAGAAAATTGCTATAATCGGTACAACAAGTGTTCCCTTACACGCCTTAAGAGAAATGGAAGGTTAGTGAAGACATCCACCGTTCTAACAATAGAGATAATATGTGACCAAGTGTTTTTAATTACCAACACATGTTTGTTTTGGTTTTTTAGATCTGGGAGATCTGAACATCTCCATACAATGTGTCATCTTTGACTAAATCTGTGTCACTACACAGTGTCCTGCAGACGGGCCTATCAGATCATGCCAATAAGATTGAGTCAACCGCATGTTACTCTAAAGTTGGCACCCAGAAACACAGTCCAGTGTCGACGAATTTAAGTGAGATAAAAAAAGAGGGTGTATTTATCATTGAAAACTTGTCCCTCACCTTCCCACTAACCTCACTAATGGTTTGTGATGACAAGATATGTCCCCGTGCCATTTCTTTAGCCAGTAAGAGCTTGCAAAAACGTTAGATCATGCATTTTTTAAAATGTTTTATTACGCTTGTTTTATGTTGTGTATATTATGATTAAAATATGTATTATTTGCCAAATAATGTCTAAATAATTTATGACAGGTCCCTATTGTTGTTAAGTGTGGGCTTTCACACCATGTGCGTGTAAAGGTGGGTAGCTGTTTTGTGGAACCCCCCATATACTACTATGAGAGAGAAAAGAAAGCAAAGAGAGAGAGATTAGAGAGAGAGGCATAGAGAGCTGTAGATTAGGACATGATATGCTGGATAAAGCTAGTTCCTATTATACTCTTCCAAAATACACCTATGAGAAAAGGAAAGAAAACAATTAGCACCAGGAATGATTCCTGGATGCTTTGCATAAAATCTAAGAGTGTTTTGGGAACACAAGAAGGACACAAAGGGCCTCATCACGAGTTGGGCGGTATCCACGGCAGTATTACCACGGGGGCTATTAGCGTTACTGCCAAACCCCCTGGCGCTATTAGCGCTGGATCACGGGTTTGCCGGAATGGTAAGTTCCCATTCTCCATTGGGCCCATTCCCCATTGGGCCCGATGGGGAATTTCAGTGCTACTACCTCCGGCAGTAATAGCGTGGCAGTAATAGCTCAAAGCTGGGGGCAAATCCGCCAAGCCTGTGATTTGGCGGACCCTTAAATGCGGCGGTAATAGCGTTACTGCCGCATTTAAGGGTTACCGCCAAACTCATGATGAGGCCCAACATCTTTATATTTGAGAAATATGTTTACCATTAAAAGGGTATGTGCATGAATCACTAAGTACATAATGTACACTAGACTTGGTGTTCATTTCATTTCCATAACATTCATCCTGATGTTAAAGTGTTTGCATCTTCGAACTATACATACTGATTTGTGCAGCCTCAGGATTTGGATGTGAGGATTAAGTAGATATATCACCTGTCGCTACAGTGGGTACATGTGCTATCCCGAGGTTATGTTTCCTCTGCCCATGCTTAGCTTCAGAATAGGAGGGCCTGCCAGCGGAATCACTATGCCGATACATATAGGGCTATGTACATGCCCAGTCATCAATGCACACACATCCTAGAGGATTGTATATGCATGTTATCTGCATAGTCCCTGTAGAAGACTTCAGATAATCCAAGCAGCTGACAAAAGGAAATGAATCATTATTCTAGGAGGAGATATTACTCTCTGCGCGAGATGTCCTCTCTAGCAGGAGAAGCGGAACACTGCAGCATATGGATCCCCAGGCAGCACTCAGCAAAGCTTGCCTAGAAAAGGAAGCAGACCGAGTGGCAGGCATATATACCTCTGCAGCAGGAATAAGTGAACTGACCTAGAACCCATAATGAAGACAAAAGAGAAAGTTGGCGAAAAAAAGATCTATGTGGGTGATATTAATCAGACTTTCCAAGAGCAACAACTCGGGAACAACCCTAACCCGTAGCCATGGGTTACCAGAGAATGATGGCAAGACTGTATGCCTATGGTCACCCGTTCCCATGTTGCCATTTTCTGTGGTTGTCAGATAGAAGTCAGTCTGTATCCTCCTTTGCCTCAGGGAGCATGGTTCCTTCAAAGGTGCTGCCGGCTCTTCGGACTAGAGTATCTCTCTCTGGAAGCTCCACAGCTTTCATCAGAGCCATGCGGCCCAGCGTCAGGTCCAGCATGTTGAGGACTCCTTAATCAGAAACCCTAATCCATTGGCAGCGCGGCAACTCCCTTACCTCAAACAGGGATCAGGATGACAGGAGACCTCTGAGAAAGTGAATGCCCCTTCCACTTACTGGACTCCATCTTATATAGGCTCCCTTATTATCATAACACTCCTATGTGCCGGGTCACCATAACCAACTTATTAAAAAACTGCATCAGTATGCCACCTATCTTCCCATAGAGGGCACTGCTGTCGCCTAGCTGCTGCTAGAGGGAAGAAATCATCATTGTGATCAGAATGCATGTGAAGAAACACTGTTTACTAGAGCCACCCAGCAGCTCAGAAGTGCCATTTCTGTCACAGAGGCCCGTTGGAAACATGCATGTTTAAACACACTGGGCCTCATTCCGAGTTTGGTGATGTAGCCAAAAGCGGCGGTAATGCAGTGGTAATGGAGTTCCCACTTTGCTACCGCTGCATGACTGTACAGTCGAACTAAGACTTTCGAGTTAAGGTGGAGATAAAACCACCAGCGAACGCTGTATGTAATTCCTCTACTTTACTGCCAATGGCCAAAATGGTGTAATTAACGCCTGCTGAATTACCACCAGCGGTAACTCTGTTGAAATCCCCATGGAGTTCTATGCACTCCAATAAATGGGGACTAACAACGCCTACCACCACTGCCAGACCAAGGGTTGGTAAGGGTAAATCCATCTGGTGGTATTTCAGTGGATATACTGCCAAAATACCACCAAGCTTGCAATAAAGGCCCATAGTGCCTGGTTATGGGGATGGCTGTATTATATCTGGAAATACCTGCCAACTCATTTACTGTTACCTCATGCAGTAAAAATGCGACAACAGGAAGGGACCACATGCTTAAGAGTCATGCAGAACCTTCAGTTATTCTTCATTTTGCAGTCCTACTGGACTGCATGGGGAATGCATATTACTGCATGTGGTAATTAGCGCCTGCAGTAATGCTTTTGTGGGGAGGAAATGTTATCCACACAATAGCAGGCAAAAAAACTGTTTGGTTATGAAATTCAAGATTTAGCAGAGTGGTAAAACATCAAGTAGTCTAACATACTACCAAACTCATAAATATTGCACATAGAAAGTAAGGCAGGCATATACACAGCCCCAAAGGCCATTTACATTAGCACCAGAATCCAAGTCGATACTGGTTTCACACCACCTATACAGCATCCAACATCTCCCCCCCAACCACCACCAATAATTTGGTAACCAAACATCTAAATAAATTGGGCCTCATTAAGAGTTTGTAGGTAGCCAAGCCGTTTTTTATTTTTTTTTAAATTTATTTGCATTTGTATGGCGCACTTGCAGCCCAGGGGCATTGAGGAGCTGTTACAAGTAGTTGTAGGGCTTTTGATTCAGATATTAAAGCAGGCGACCAGAGGTCTCTTGGTTACACAGATACAGTCATAAATACATATGTTGCATGATATGCATTATGCAGTTTACAGAAAGAAGTCAGGTACATTTCATACAAAGAGCTTGGTTTTAATGGCTTTGCGGAAGGCTTGGTGGGACTCAATCATTCTTACGTGAGGTGGCAGTGCGTTCCAGCGGCATGGCTACCTCCAAACTCGGGTCCGGGTCCCGCAAAAAGGGACTTACCGGGCCATTCCGACCTTGGAGGACCCAGTAATTCCATTTTACGGGACCCGGACCCGGTACATGCCCATTCCCATTTGAGCCCCCATTGGGCTCAATGGAAATGGGGAGGATGCTAACAACGGGCCCGTTAATGACGGGCCCGTTGTTAGCATCCTGGTCTGCTAGCAGGTTCCGCTCTGCACGTCTGGTCTGGCCAGGCGTCCAGAGTGGGACCCGCTGCAGACCTCATAATGTGGCGGCCTGGAATTAGGGGTGCCAGGTTCTTACCGTTCATTCCGTGGCCGCCACGGTCGTAATGAGGTCCAGTGAAAGGATGAACTGCCCTTCACGTGGCCTTGATTCATACCACACTGGCATCACCAGCACCTCTCTGACATATCCTGCCCTGCAAATCAGTGCAATTTTTATCAACTTGCTGCTCTTTGATCCTTTACCCAACCAAATGAAACACCACGCTTCTGTACAACACCTCCTGCAAAATAACTTCTCTCAAGACTGACAATCACACTTCCGCCCATGTTTCTGCACCGTGTAAACTCTGGGAACATTTCTGTATTGGTTCTATCACATGCAGGCCAGTGGGCATAAGTAACTGGTTGAACTACAGTATGACCCTGGGACAGCATGGAGGCTGTAAAAATGTGCACCTGCCTCTGACAGTGTTTTAGTTGCAACACTCTGCTGCAGTGTGCCATTCCTAGGCTGGATTGGGGGCAGGTCGAAGTATTGGATGTTTAAGCATATTGCACACATGAGCAACTTTAGACTGCGTGGGGAAGGTGTGAAACAACACACTCCTTTTTTTAAATGGTGTGTCTTTGAAGCTTACATTTTGGGATTTCTCTGATACACTAGCAATGTATTTTTGTTACACTGGCTTCCACTTACTAGACTCGTGCTTAAGTGTTTGGATACATTACCCATTACATGCAAAACATGGGGCGAATCATGTGGTCCTGCTAAAATGTGATAATTGGCCAGCACAGGAGTTGAGAACTCTTTTCCGATGGGTGTGAATATGTGTCTCTTTCTTATCCCATATGTATTTCCACATGAAGGGGCCATCTGAGGATTGAATCCTTTAAGACACTTACACGCAGCCAATTGAGTTTAAAGTGAAAGATTTTTTTCTATGTAAAAGACAGTGGGCTTCATTACGAGTTTGGCGGTAACTGGCTGGTGCTACCGGAGGGTTGCCGCCGAACCCGCAAAACTGTTTCCGCCGCCTGATATCGTGGTGCTACCGGGACATTACTAGTCCAGGCGGTCCGGGATGTCAGGCGGCAGAAAATGTAAGTCCCCATTCCTGTGGAGTCCCGCTGGACTCCACAGGGAATGGGGACATGGAAGCACCGGCACCGTTGATAACGGTGTTAGTGCTTCCGTCAAAAACATCGCCCCATTGATCTCCTGGACACAAACAGCAAAGTGTTTTCAGCCTGTATTTTGAAAGAAATGGCGGAATGGATTATGGAAACCAATATGCTGTCTAAATTCCAGACACGGTTCAGGAGAGGCATCGGGACAGATGCCAATGGCTTGGCTACTAATGCATTAGTTGAGCAGGCATGTGCTAAGGGGGCAGATTCACTGTACGTGGCTTGTGTGGATCTTAGCTTGGCGTTGGCATGGTGGATCAATCAAGACAGTGGGCTAAGCTAAAGATTTGCAAATTCCCACAACATCTTCTTGACCTCTTAATTTATATTCATGCTGGGAGAGAGCATAGAGTCAGGCTAAAAATTCAAGGAGCAGTAACTGACCCGATCTGTACTTTGAGAGGTCTCAGGCAGAGGCGTGTTTTAGCCCCCTGCCTGTTTAATTTGTACATCTCTGACTTGGGGAAGTATTTGGAACCAGCCCCTTTTGCAGCACTGTTGATCTCTAGAAAACAGTGTTTTGGCTTAGCTATGCAAACGATATCCTATTCATCGACAGGACTCATATTGGTCTGCAAAGACTCCTGCTAAATTCACAGAATATACAGTTATAAACAGTTTGAATGCAAATTCTAGAAAAATAAATATATTATGTGTTAATGGTAGCAGGAGTAAAAGTGCAAACTTTACCTGGACATTAGATGAGAAAGTATTGGCTGTAGAATATTTAGGCAATACCCTCGCTAGAGCCTCTCAAAAGGTTGTATTAGAAAACGCTGTGAGGATTCTAGCTAATTTTTGAATTTGCCTGTGTTCCAATAACTATAATAAGGTATGAACTAGGTTTGACATCTGTGTTGTTTTTTATTGCTTGGAAAATTGTGTCATTATATAGAAAACCTAGGATGGCTAAACCAGGTTCTTTTTATTTTCAGCTTTGTTAACAAATTGACAATATGAACGCAGGCTGTCTGACAAAGTTTAAAAAGGAATGCATTAAGACTCAGTAGGCTAGTGGTATATCTAACAAGCTTCCTATCCATAATCCCGATCTGGCGAAGCAAAGAAATCTATGGTCTAGACTGGATTACAACATGCGACGGGAGAAGCTTGTATAAAATGTACACTGAGATTAAGTTGGAATGTAAAAGAAGAGGTACTTGATGCAATGTCCTGATGGCCGTGTTATGAGCTCTTTTTTAAGGATGCGGGTTAACCTCATACACACATGTGAAATATTGTTCATTAGAGGTTTAAGTGATAACTTGTGTACATTTTGCCAGCAGGATGTTGAAACTCTAAAACACATATTTATATCCTGTGTCTCCCTTCACAGGAAAAGCGAACAGTTTTTTAAAGAGTATGTACACGATATCGATTATGTGACTGCAACCTCATTTTGGTATCGAATTTTAGCAGGTAATTCTGTATCTTTTTAATCAAGGTGGTAACTTTTTTTAGAGGAGTTGCATTTTATGCATTTTATTGATGATTGTTAGTTTGGGGGATATTTATTTTAAAAATGTATAATAATGTATTAGTATAGTGTATTTATATCATGAGTCTGTGGTTTGAATGTATAAGGTTTGCAATGAACCGTGTACAAAAACAAAAAGATTAAAAAAAGATAAGTCTCCTTTTGAATACTGAGTCTAAAGAGGCCAGCGCCAATTTTAGCAGCTGCATCACACCCTCTAAAATGCCGAGTTTAGTGTCTTTTGGAAGATTGTGGGACGGAATTAGCACAGAATAGACAGCTATCACCGACAACATCCATTCACAACTTTAAAACCTAAAAATGCTCATTATGGCATATCAGATGCCGTGTCAGGCTTCCTTACGAAAAGATCATGCTTCTCGGTGCCATTTCTCTAACAAGTTAAATTCTCTTGCTGAAGAATGAAGTAAGCAATGCAATCCCTTTAGCACTTAAACTGGGGTTTGGAACCTTCAACTGGGGTTTGGAACCTTCAGCTCTCCAGATGTTTTGGACTACAACTCCCATCATCCCTATCTAGCACAGGCAATATTGAGGAGTTGTTGGTGTTGTAGTCCAGAACATCTGGGGAGCTGTGCGTTGCAGATGCCTGATTTAAGTGCTTAAAAATAATTTCAGGTAAAGTCGAAAATGCTTTCACTGGAAACTATTTACATTAAAATGTACTTAATTGATTCTTTTACGAACGTGAAAACAATTACATTACACCTCATACAAGTCATTCTAGAAGTGAAAAAGGCACATTTACATACCACTAGATCCTAAAAAGAAACAATAAGTGTGCGTACATTTGTGTTAATTCGTTTTAATGCAACAGTTTTAAATGCATTTGTCCACAAATTAAAAGTTGTGTATTGCCTGTCTGTTGACCGAGTACAAAAGATGCTTACACGGATTATTAGAGAACAGATAAAGAAGAATACAATATATAACAAATAACTAATTAATTATTTCTTTCTTGTAGGGATTAGAAGCCCCTTTTAATAGAATACCGACTGTTATGCCCCTCTCACTTTGACCGGGTAAAGCCCAGAGAGGGTGCACAGAGTGCAAAAAGACAAAAGCATGGAACCCCAGGACGGAACACGGAGTAATGACTTAGTGGAGCATCGGCGAACACACTCAGATTTAGGGGGTTCCGCTAGTAGTGATTTAAGAATGAAATCTACACACTCATGTGAAACACCTCCAAGCCAAGGAAACAGAAGACAATTGGTTGCCAGTCTGCCACTTCCTGGGCTCTGGGCAGGGATGCAAACACTGGTTCGCTTCACTTGTGTTCGCTTTCCGCATGCAGGGATTGCGCGATGCTCATCTCGGGTCTGGGATATACAGTACACTGCCATTGGTTGTGATTGAAGTGATTTTGGAGATGGATGAGTGAAAAGCAATCATGGTGTGAATAAAATGAGTCTGGATGCAAAGATTGTCTGTATCTCAAAATGTTCAGAGACGTTGGTAATAACCCTAACCGAACTTGAGCTAATGGGTGGATGTATCATTCACAATTGTGAGTGGTTAAGGTTACAAGGTAGCAACATTTGAGGCCTCCTAGATTTGGTGGCCAAGCTGCAGTTTTTTGAATGCATATCTTTATAATCCTACCAACATTTGGTGTATTTGAAAAATCACTCTGCTTAAAAACTCTCCAAAGTCACAGATAGATAAGTGGCCAAGCACTGATGCCTACGATGGAGCTCAAGACCTGGTTGTTCCGATAAGTAGCCTAATTTCCCATATCTCCTTGCGGCATGACTGATCCTACACTTCTTGGATTCTACGTGTTATTTGTTTGTTTTGTCTTGTCTGCGCCATCACGCCCATGGGTTTATGGATGAGCATTATAAATAAATAAAGTAAAGAAAAGTAAAGTAAAAGAAGCTAGACAAAAAAATGGGGTAAGCCCAGTCACATGGGACGCCTCGGCGCTGGGTACATATACAACAGAACACATCAGCATTGTGGCCCTGCGGCATAAAGGATGACACATTCATCACTCAGTACTGTATGATGGCAGAAAACAGAACTAAATGATATCACAACATTAATGTATCAAACATTCCTTTCAATTACACAATAAACATTATTTTGCAATTAAATAAAAAAGAAATACATGAAAAAGTAAGTGAACACAATTGATCAAAGTTTCTTTGAATCAGAAGGAAACCCCCACAGAATTCCTCATGGAATTGGTAATCAGGGCTGAAACAAAGGGCATTTTAGATAAAGGCCAAATTGGTTTCAGGAAGAGCATGTCGACCCCTCTGACATCCTTGTCTTAGACTTTACACAACAAGACATACAACTAATGCTGATGGCGATAAGTAGATGCATACAAAGATCGATCTTCTTGTTAATCCTAGTAAAACCCAGATTATGAGATTTAGCAACCCCAAACAAAAAGGGTTGGTGTTAAATGGTCCTTAAATTTGCGGATTATTTAATTGACAGGGGAGCAAATTTACCTGGGCTTTCGATTGACCTCTCACCCAAATATGAAAATGGTGGAGGACAGGGTTAACGCCAAGGTGGCCCAAATCCCATGTCAAATGAAGAACATCAAAGGATCATATTGTAAGTTTTCTATACTGCCATAAATACAATTCTATAAAGGCAAAGCCATACCAACCCTATTATATGGCACCGATATTGAGTCTCAGACTTGAAACTTAAATTGGGAGCGGCTGGAGGGGAAACTCTGGAAAAAAGTGTTAGGTCTCCCCCTGTCTCCTCCGATTACTGCGCTCCGATATGAGCTAGGTCTGACCTCCCTAAAGGCCAGTGTAGATTGGAGATTACTACAATTGTATCGCTCTGTTAAATGTCAGCAGGCCAACTCCCTGTTTGTAGAGTTTCTACAGGAGGAGACCAGGCAGATCAATCCCTTCTTGAAGAAACTAATGGTCAGGGTGGGGGACATTAAGTCTGGCATCTAACACAGTAAAGGACTTTATCAACGATCCTAATACAGTAATGAAGGCCTTAATGGAGACGGAATGGATAAAAACTATTGATGTGGTCCGCTCCTTGAAGCTCCATGGTAGCCATTCTTTTCTGGATAAACAGAAAGGTGTTCTGTCAGCCTATCTGAAGCAATTTCCAGATTATAAAGGAAGGATTGACCTCTTGAGATTCCGCCTGAACTTGTTACCTACAGGGGAGATTTTGGCAAGTAGAGCAAAGGTGAAGACTGTGAATGAGATCTGGGACCTATGCCAAGGCCACACTAAGCAATCTTTATGCCATATTCTTATTCAGTGTATGGGGCCCAGAGAATTGCTGGGGTCCTCCTTTCATTGTTTTGTTCACAATGAGGACTGGCTCCAGATAGAAGAATTTTGGCAAAGACTGTCCTTGGACCATGACACATTTTTATCCATTGAACTTTTAAAAGTATTAAAAACACTTGATTTAATTAATGATTTAGTATCGAAATGAGGTCATAAACCTGAGTGCTGGCTGGAAGAAGTGAAATGTATTAATTTATGTTTATGTTATGTAATGATTTTATGTTTTTCTTACTCAAGGATGTGAAAAGTCATATACATGGCTGAAACACATTAATAATAAACATTTTTTAAAGGTTTGTAGGCCATGTGAAGCTGGCCAAGCTGGGTATGTGAAGGGGGCAGCAATGTGAAACTATAAACACCAAAAAGTGATGGGCTGAAGTATTGAAATTATTCATAACCACCAGGAGTTCCTCTCGACAGCTTCCAAGCCATTGTTTTTATAGAATTTCACATTAAAGAAATGGACTAACCATATGCACCTCAGTCTTGTACGTCCCAGTCAAGAGTGCAGTCATGCCTGAAATGCCCAACCACGTCCCCTCAACATGGGAACACAAGCAACCTCAAGACATGTTTCAGCTATGTTGGACAGCATCACTGATGTGCAGCATTGTTCCCCAGATGAAGTAAGTGTAAGTAAGGGACCATATCTTGGCATGCCCATGCCCAATTAAAGAGACCAGGAACAAATACCAAAAGGTTATGGATGGAAATATTTGAATTGATAATAACCACTTTTTAGCCCATCTTTGTTGTGACACACTTGCACCAGCCATTTGCAACCGATGTTTGGTCATGCCAATGATGGGAGTAAATTGATCCAAACTGCGGTGCCATACTCCCCTATGCACAGGAACACAGGAAACTTTTATAATTATAATTGTTCTTTTATGACGCGCTTAATATCAGCAAGTGCTTTCTACTTTTATAATACCAGCAAGTGGTTTCTAAGCGCTGGATTGGGATTCAAACCTGTGTTACACTGTGTTGTGTTGCTTCAAAGACAAATGGGTTTCCCCTGAGCTATCCTTCATCCACTCAAGACATGGATTGGCCTTATCCAGATTCATCAGTGAGGGGCAGCCTGTTGCCCTGGGTATTTTAGCAAGGGACTCCCATCTTGGCATAATCCACCTAAGGAGACTCTGTGTAAACACCAGAAGGTAAGAGGAATTCTTCTGGGCGCCTTCCATCACATTGCTTTTATCCTGCCTGCACCACTGCAGAAGGGTGGGAACCATGCACAAATCTACCTGTATTGTTGGCCAGTGGGAGCAGCCTAGTTCAAACTGCAGGGCGCGATTGCATCCCATCGGAATACAGGCAACCTCAGGTATGTTAAACCTACCTGACCGAAATAAAAAATTAATAACAATGGCAATCACCCACAAATGCCTTACCAATATAGCTCCCAAATATCTCACAAACTTGCTCACTCCAACCCAAACCACCAAGCCCACATGGTCCGTCTCAGCCTTCCTTCTTAAAGTTCCTCCATTCAAAAGAACCAAGGCCGGGAGACGCAGCTTCCCAGTTGTGGCAGCCAAAGGTTGGAAGGCCCTAGCCCTAGTCATCAAAGCTGACCCCCGACATGCCTCATTCTGCAGAAAACGTAAGACATGGCTCCTCACACCCAACCTGTAGTCCCCCTTCAGCTGGAGTATTCGCCAGACCCTGCCCAGCATTTCTTCAGCATCATCATTATACAATAATACTGTACCTGTGAATAATCATGATTACTGTATCTGTAAATACGTATGGGATCATTATATCAGTAAATACCCATCGAATGTAAATACGCTTACTCTTGCTACATGTCAAGCTTATGTATATCACTGTTGCCTATGATAATACCTGTAAATTGTATTACCTGCTTTCCAGCGCCCAGATACCCACGGGTTAGGCGTGCTCTACAAATGCTAAATAAATAAATACATAAAATTGTCCTCAAACTATTACCACACCAGCGTGCTTAACTGGTCTATGATGTGGCATGGCAATGTGCTTAAATGGAGTGATTTGAAAATGGCAGTGAACTGTAGAAATGGGCAATGCAAAATGGAAACTGGCAGACTGACACGTTGATATGACGCTTCCATGCACATGATGATATGATCTTTACATGGGAGGATGTCTTCTCTCTGATAGAGCAAAAACAGAGAGGTGATTACTGGAAGATTCAGAATGAATGAACCTCTGGCAATTGCTCTGATAGAGCACATGGGAACGGTTAGAACGCGACTAGACTGTGTGTTCCAACTCCTGGACCTAAGGGACTTGGGTGGTAAAAATGGCATGTCTTCTCTGTACCAGAGATTTAGAGGGTGGTAATGGAGCAAAAGGAAGAAACTTGAGCAGCTTCTACTTTTTAATGGAAGGCATTGCCTGGGAGAACCTTATGCTTTAAAAAGGTCGTCTGTTTGTCGGTGGAATAGAACCTCCTCTGAATTGTTTAAGCAAGAGCTAGTACTTAGGTAAGCCGGAACAAACAGTATCACAGTGTAAGCGCCGGGTCTTCCCCAAAAAGACAATGCAGTAAGTATTTGGTTCAGCTGCTGGAAATTGTGTATAGGGGCATATTTCTTGAACCCTGAGCATGGGGGAATACACTGCAACCGCTTAAGAAGAGTGGGCAGACGGGAAATAACCACCGTCAAGGATGCCAACAGTTTGGGCTTTTGTGTAGGCATGGAGAGGCATTTGCCAGAACGGGACATAAGTGAACTACCTAGCGATTAGATGTCAACAGGTGAGGATGGTGTGAGTACCTGGGCATATGATGCAGTGCCTGCCAAATGCCCAATACCTGGGAACAAGCAAAAACTCTTGGCTTTTTTAATGCTTGTTATTAACTGGACTTAGTTGCAAGGAGCAGATGGTATGGCACACATATTGCTTATAGATCAAGGAGCTAAGGCCATACTTAGTTAAGACATTTTTATTACACCAGGACCTAATATTCTGAACCATAGGGCCGGAGAGGGCCTTAACTCCTAGTGAAGGGCATGTTCCTGCCTCACAGCCAAAAGCTGCTTCTCCCCTGTGACCTGTGCCATTATTCTGCCTTCCTCATCCATGCCATTGGCCCCTTGGTTCGCAGCACACTGGCAGCATCCTTGCCTATTGGCCCTCCTCTCCCTTTCCTGCCCTTCTGTCTGCTGTTGCATGGACTTTTCTCTTCACCACTACTCCTGCCTTTGGCTGCACTCTGCCCGCGTCTTCTAGTCTCCTGCTACCTCTTTGCTGGCCAAGTTCCACATCCAGCACATTTCCTCTTGAAACTCTCCCACCCACATCACAATCCCTTACCCACTCAGCTTCCGGAGTCCTTCCTTGCTGTACACACCCCAGGCATCACAATCAATGCTGGCCCACATTAAGGAGATTAAGTGGCTCTTCTTTTTATACTCGTTTTTCCTTTTTGTGATTTTGTTTTCACATACATTGCTCCCCAATGTAATTATGGTGTCACAACCCACCTAGATTGGGCTGGAGCGCATACTTTCATCCTTTATCCCTCGGTAAATGCCCTCAGCTTCTCCTCTGGCTTTTAACTTGGGAGCAACACAATAATACACATTGTTGCCCAGTAAAGTGGGCTGGAACAAAGACTCCTTAGAAATAACACTAGCAGGCACAATACAACACACAGTTTGATGTTACTACATGATAAAGCTAGTTCAAAGAGATACCGGGGGAGGTGTTTTGATTTGAGAGGGGCAGATAGTGGGTAAGAATGGCTAGGTGGATTAGCATGGCCATGGTCGGCCAATGGGTGGGTAAATAACCAAACAATACCAGTAGGCCAAGTGTCCCTTATCATATTCTGTCTCCCACCAATTTGTACTTCAATGAAATCATTTTCGCCCCAGGGCTCAAGTCGTCCACCAGGGTATTTTAGAGGCTGTCTGTAAAACAAGACACTTTGGGCCTCATTACGGGTCCGGCGGTAACCCTGCCTGTGCTACTGGCGGGTTGGTGCCGGGCCCATAAAAACATAAACAGCGCCTGTCTTCCTGGTGCCACCGGGCTGTTACAAGTCCGAAGGTCAAGAAGTCAGGCGCCGGTCATTTTTGTTAATCCCCAATTCCCCATTCCCATAGACTCTATGGGAGTGGGAACACAGAACCACCGGCACCGTTGTTAACAGTGCCGAAGCTTCAGTGATGGCTTTACTTACCGTGACCACTGTGCCCAGCAGGGTCAGGCCTGTTGGGCACAGTGGCTCCGGCAGGTAAACCCATAGTTTGCCGGTCTGGAAACAAGGGTGCCGGTGAGCTTACCGGCACCCTTATTTCCGGACTGGCAAACTTGGCATGAGGGACTTTGACTGTCTTTTAGGAAATTTTGATTTTAAGCACGACCTGGGGATTCGAACCACGGTCTCCAGGGCACTTCACCATTACACCACATATCCTGGGATTGATTCTTGGGGTTTAAACCGTATACACATCTTAACATTTTCAAACCCTATTAAAAGAAAATATCCTCTCTTGGTTTTTGTGTATGTTTATTTTATGAAAGGCAAATGACCATTACTACTGTGTAATATGAATGGTTATGAAAAGCTAATTAAATGAAATGTGCATACTTCCCCTTGATATGCAAATGTCTGGTGATGTCACCTCCCATCTTGTATGTAAATAAGTCCCACACTTTTTTGTAGGACTTGGCCCCTGTTTGCCCAATAGGTGGGAGCTAAATCACTACCCAACAGCTCAAACTAAAGCGGAACTACCAGAAATATATAAGTTTAGGCGAAACAACATGGTACCAGAAACAAAAACATATATATAATCAGTAAACAACAAGGAAGGTGAGGGTATGACAGGCAAATGTGTCTTCTCAGCGAGATAAAAGCAACATAGTAAGAGCTCACAAGACTAGATATGATCGTTGACATGATGCAACTTGTACTTTGAAAGCCAGCAAGTCAGGTTTTTCTGAATTAGTGACTGGATGCAGGGTATCCATTGGTTTACGAATATTATAGTGTGGGCAAATTAAATCAACAATTATAGCCGACATGCGTTTCATGCCAATATGCACTTTCTCAAGGCTAGCTACACAATTTTGAGAGCTAGAAATGCTAAACATTGTGAATGGTTGACACAATGTAATAAACTGTTTTAACTACATGTGTTACAGCAAATACTATGGTAACTCAGAAGAAATATACATATAGGACGATAGAGAATGAAAATAAACAGAACACGTGATCAGTGACATTACTCTCTATACTAACATGAAAATGTGTTTTAGTATCTGAGTCTTCAATTTAGAAAATGCTAGATGGCACAAGGCATATTTCATCTCCAAGGGATACTTATCAATATCATATGCTAGTCAGATAGTACAGTTAGCTAAGCACTCACCCCTGGTCACTATGCACAGCCTTCTGTGGCAGGTTTGATTCCCGGGGTGGTCACCTCAGCTTTCATTGTTTCAAGGCTGATAAATTGAGTACCACTCTGTGGGATAATAATGTCTTATGTTATTTCAGCGCTCAGAGACCTAGGGGTGTGTAGCGCTACATAAGAAGTACATTATTATTGTTATTAAATTATTATATTTAGGTGGCAATTTTTAGGGTTCTGCTTTTACATAAGGGACATCATTATTGGATGTATGTCTTTACTTCTTCTACATTCATTTTGCCATACTTTCACTTTGTCACTATTACCTCTTCTTGACATGACTTCTTCTGTCTTTCACTTCTTTTAAAATTCATTCTGTAACTACAGGGGAGACCACTTTAACCATATTTAATCACACTAATACTGATGTAGTGCTTTCTCTACTGAAGAAGGCTAAAAACCCTCTTGTGCTCCATCAGACCCTCTTGCTCCTCAGCTAGTCAAGCCTATTACCCCTTCAGTGGCCTCTCACCTCACTGAATTATTCAACCTGTCCTTGAGTCCACTTGCTTTCCCTCGGTTTCAAAACAGCCACAGTCATCGCTCTCCTAACAAAGCAAGGGTCTGACCCGAACCTTCCGGCTATCTTTTGCCCCATGTCTCCTTCAGCACTACTCTGAAGTGCCCGAAAGGGTTGTGTTCAACCGTCTTACCAATTTCTTGGAAATCCACAACCTTCGAGACCCCCTACAAGCAGGTTTCCACTGCAGTCACTCCACGAAAAACTGCCCTCAAGAATGTGTCCAACTTAATCACCTCTGCTAAGCACTCCAACCTATTTTCTATCCTAATTCTCCTTGACCTGTCTGCTGTCTTTGACACTGTCGATCACTCTGATCTTCTTACTACTCCCTTTCTTCTTGGCATTCGCGATTTGGCCCTTCCCTGGATTGAATCCTACCTTGCACCTCGCCAATTTTCTGTCTCCTGGAGCAACAACACCTCTCAACTCACTCCTCTAACTGTTGGTGTTCCACAAGGCTGCCTTGGGTCCGCTCCTCTTTACACTCTAAACCTCTGCTCTTGGGGCACTAATCTCCTTGGGTTCTCGTACCAACTCTTCGCAGCCGACACCCAAATCTTCTTCTCTTTTCCTGAACTCTCCTTTGATCTCGCTATCAAAATTTACAACGGTCTCTCTGCCATTAAATATTAGATGGCTTTGTACTCTCTGATGTTAAACTGTATCAAAACAGAGGTGCTCTTCCTCCCTCCCAAAAGCTGTCTCTCATCTCTTCCTCTGCCTATCCAGTTCCCACCTGACACTCTCCTCACCTCTTCTTCAGCTAGAAACCTCTGAGCCATCTATGACCCTTCTCACACATTCTCTAGCTTCATCTCCAAAACTGCAACTACAGCTCGGCTCAACCACCTACATATTAGGAAAATCAGGCACCTCCTTCCTTTCAACACCACCAAGCATCTCTTAACAACTATTTTCTTCTCTAAACTGTGCCAGAATCCTCTTTGGTCTCCACAACTATGCTTTCCATCATCTCGACAAGATCTTTACCTTCGCTACATGGATTCTCATTGAATTCCCTCACTTCACACCTACTTCCTCGTACCATCACAAGGCTGGATGGCTGATGATGCAAAACAGGCCCAGATTTAAACTTCTTCTCCTGGTTGACAAATCTATCCTCAGTAAGGCACCACTGTATCTATCCTCCTCTACCCAACTCTAGAAGCCTTCTCATAATCTGGACCACTATCTTTTTTCCCTATTTAAGAGCATGGCTCTGATTGACTCCACCATTACTAATCACAACATGTTGACACTGGAGATTGAGATGCTGACTATTGAGAGCTTGCAGAGAATTCTGGGGTGTTTACAGTTAATCACAGTGGGAATATGATATGGTGGAGTGAAGATAAGATGAGGGTGTTTAACGAGAGCCTGCATGATGAATGATGGGATCTAGCTATGAATGGAAACAGCAATTTATGGGACCAGCATATTTTCATAACTATATAAAGGAGCTTACAGAGGACCACTTCTGCCATAGAGATGTGGGAAATTTAAAAAATGAGGAGGGTTGGTACTCATGCTCATGCTTTTGATAAACAGATACAAGATTGGAAAATGAGATGGATTGTGAGTTCAGGCTGCTAGGCAATCTTCAGGGGGAGTTTAAGTTGAGAAGCTCGAAGAAGATGAAACAAAAGTATCTCAACTGGTTAAAAGCATATCGTTGGAGAATTTTCCAACAGGTTAGTAAGACGATGTTAAGGATAATACAAAAAAGGAAGTCTCCAGTTTTTGAAAGTTTTGAATAGCTTGGCTGCAAATGGGTGTCCTATGCAGGTGAACTGTATTCCAGAAACGATCTGGGCAAGTTATTTCAGGGGGGAACATTTGCTAAGGGAAATACAAATGTGGATTCACAGGAATGGCAGAGGAAGGTTAATGGTAACTGTCATATGGCCCTTAATAGTGATAATGTTCTTGTTAAGATACAAAGAGCAAGCTCTTCGAAGGCGATGGGCCACAATATGTTTTCAAACATACTGTCCAAATCTGATCCAGCTACTTGAGCAGTAGATTTGGTTATATTTGTCAAGAAGATCATTCACACTAATATTTCCCACAAGTCCTGGAAAACATCATATGTATTACCCATTTATAAAAAAAAGTACAGCGTAATCACCCTTACAATTACCAACCCTTTATGCTAATGTACGCGGATAGAAGGATCTTCGGGTCATTGGGAATCAGACATCTGGAAAAATGGTTGACAGAAAAATGAATAGTTAAAAAGAAAATCAGGTAGGGTTTAGACAGGGACACGGTACATCTTTAAATGGGTTCATGGTAAAGTGCATACAAGATCTGGCCTGGTCATGGAAATATGATGCAATTTATGCAGTGTCCATTGACCTAACGTCCACGTTTGATCTGGTGCCTCAGGGAGGTTTTGGTCAGAATTGGCAGAGTGGGGCATTCCAGTGAGTCTACTTCTAATTCTGATTAGAGTCCATGAGTCGTCCAATACACAGATCAAATTAGATCAGGAGGGCAACCTCTCAGGGAATATTGAAATTTAATTGGGTCTAAGGCATGGGTGCGTTTTGGCCCCATGCCTTTTCAATCTGTATATGTCAGATCTGTAGGATGATCTTTTAAGGGCTTCCTTTGTGACACCTAAATTGGGGGATGATCGAGTAAGCCGGATCTCATACGTGGATGACTTCATCTTTTTTGATTGTACCTGTATAGGGCAAAGGCTTGCTGTTGCCATCCCAGAATTCGCAAGAATCAATGGCCTACAGATTAATCCACAAAAGACGAAGGTTGTGCGTTTCTTTACCACAAAAACAATAATAGCTTTAGTTGGTGGATAAATAATGAATTCTTGCTGTTGGTTGAGAATTGTATTTATTTAGGATTCCCCATACTATGTAGGCCCTCTAAATATAATCTCTAATTTACTTAGAAATAAAGTCTTGCTTATGGCATGTCAGCTAAGGAAAAATAACAGCAAATTTGGCACATTTTCCGTGGTCCCGTTAGTACAATACTATGAGGGGAAAATTGTGCCGAAACTGATGTATGGTGTAGAGATGATGCCAGAGAAGGTCCCTTGGTCTACCGTCCTGTACTCCCATAGCCTTCATTAGATATGAACTAGTTTGAGTTCCCTGCGGACAAGAGCCAACTGTAAACTGTTGCTATTTCTGTATAAAATACTTGCCCCGATGGGAAATACGTTGTATGAGGATTTGTCCAAATTAATAGCACAGTGAATGCTTTGAGAGATCACAGTGAGAAGTTATTTGAGATTGATTGTAATGTGGTAGACCTGGTGCAAAATCCAGGGAGAGTGGAACTAGCACTGTTAAGAACTGATTGGGTGTCTACCCTAGAGGAGCTATATGGTTATAAGTCACTTTTCCAATTACATACGTAACACAAGAAATTGGGGTGACAGCAACTTATTTGGGGAGATTTCCTAATGGCTTTGCACATAATACATTACGTAGATTTCACGCCAACCTTCTGCCCACAAGACATTTTTTTGTATGGAGAGGTTTGATATCTAATAATAAAAGATTCTGTCGACATTGCAGGGATATCACCATAGAAGAAACGTGAAAACATATATTTCTATTCTGTCCATCATTCGATTTTCTCGGTGCACTCTATTTTTAAAAATGTACTCATAATTTCAGCTTTGTGAATGAGGAATGTTTATGGAAGTGATTAATTGGCCTCTCCTCAGATGGTTTAGCAGTTTGGGGTTTCATAAATAATTTGCAAGTTTGTATTTTTTAATAAAAGAAGTCTTAAAAGGATCAGTGACAGGAAAAACTACTATTCAAGCATTGTTTTTTAATGTTATTTCTAATTGTGATATGATGTTGAATGTGATTATTATGAAGGGAATGGATTTTATTTGTGTTTTTATGAATGTGATCTATTTATATTTCTTGCATGTGATTGGATTATAATGAATATATTATGAGCTGTTAATTGTATATATTTGTAAAGGTTGAATCAATTCAGCCAAATATAATTAAAACATGTTTTTTAAATCTCTGCTCTGCCTCCTCAACCACTCTTGTGGCTCCTCGCCCTCCCTGTGCTTCCTCTTGCCTCCGCTCTTTCTATCTTCTTGCTCCACTTGAATGGAATTCTCTTCCCCCGGACATCCGAGAAACAGTCTGCACGGATTTGTTCAAAACCAAACTAAAAGCCTACCTCCTATCCTCTGAGTTACCCTCTTAACCTACCTCTCATCTGCCTGCTGGCTAACATGTTTCCTTCACCTCTAACCTGTCTCTGTCACTCACTTCCTCTGCCTCCACTTTAGCACTTCACCCATCATGGTCCAATCCTGAGCACAGCTGGCCGTACTACGTACCTGCACTTACAAATGTCAAATGCTGGTTGTCCTTAATCTATGTATGTCCACTTATTTATTGTACCCGGTAACTGTTCCATTTATTCCTCTCCACAACCTGGTCAGAATGTCCCTCAAACTCACCCCATTGTAAGAAGCTCACTGCAAAGCTGATTTCTTATCTATTGTATGTTCTTTTGGGATCAAACTGGCATTGTTCCTCCTGTACATAAATAAATACATACATAAAATATCTCTTATCTTAAGCTTACCTTAGCCCTATGTTTCCCTCCTACATCTAATTATTCTTTACCTGTACCCTTAAATCAAACTCTAAATGAAATCCTTATCCTAACCCTGGTACTAACTCTAACCTGGATCCTCTACCCCATACTCCCTATGTGGGGTGCGTTTAAAGGCCCCAAAAAGAAGTCCCTTTCACATGAATAGCAAGATTTTAAACACAAACAAAAAAGTCCTGGACTCATGTTTAGTTTTTTAAGTAAAAAAAATTAAAGAGCCATGTGGAAAGGGGCCTGTCTGTCATTACCAATGGATAAGCAGCATTTTAATTTACAAAAGAAGGAGGAATCAAAGATCCCTGTCACAAGGAAAACTCCCACTGTCAGCCTGGATGTCACATCTCCCCTCTAATGACCAACCGCAATAACATTTCCTGCTGAAGATGTCGAAAGCTCAGTGTTCCCCAGACTTGCTGGATCTGAAGGCAGTTATTGCAGGACAAGTTCCCCTTGGCTGGAGCATGACTAAAAGGTGTGAGGACTGGGGGCTGCAACTTCAAAAAGCAATACACCAAATTCTCAGATACTTATAAAAAAACCTCTGGTCACAGGCTGGTCCAGGGAGACAGATGGCTGTGCTGGATGAAGCAGATCTCCCAATTGCTGAACATACAGATGAACAATTCATTTAAAAGGACAATTACAACTTAGGCCTTTTTCTCAGCCATCAAAAGGCAGATGGATTTCATCTATGTACCATTTTTTATGTAAGTTCCATGCGATTTTGGGGATATAAAATGCATCTACCTGTGACTTTGGGAACTGGAATGGCCAGTTAGACTAGGTTTCTGGCTGATCTGAACATGTTCCAAATGTGAGAGTTGGGGGGTGAAAATAGGGATATGTTTAATATTTTTATGGAAACGGCAGAAAGGTGCCACATGGCCGTGCTACATGATACAGATTTGGTGGTCTGCTTATCTAATTCTCCATGATTAGCTAAATCAGAAAATATGTTTAGTATAGCAGTTGCTAGTAAAATTCTGAAGTTGTGATACATAACTAGTTTTTTGCCAAAATGTTGACAGGAGAACAAAGGGGCGATTCCAAATGGGAATTGCCATATGGTGCTCCAGACCCCTAAACCAATCTTGACTTAGAGTCTGGTCTTGGAGGAGAGAGAAGGGTAACTGTCCAATTCTAGTGGCAGGAATTATTGCAGGGTACCTCCCCAAGATTGTAAAATTAGTGATGTCATTGCTGCTATATAAGGGGGACTGCACTAGGACAGGTGAGACAGACAGAAAAAGGAGAAAGACAGGAGGACAGGGAGAAGAGACAGACCACCGGGAAGACTGCTGAAACGTACCATTTGAGAGCTGTAACGAGACACCAGGACATCAGAGGAGACTGCTGAGAGTGCATCTGGGCAAAGCTGTCTATCTCTAGGAAGGCCTCAAAGCTGACTGGGTCCTACGGTGGAGAGCGGGAGGCCCTATCTTTCCAGAGTGTCCTAAGATGCAGCTGGCTTTCCTGAACCTTAAACAGAGGCTTGCTATGTAAGTAGAAGTGAGCCCTGGGAAACCAAAAGTTGGGAGTGTCTGCTTGCCTTGAATCCTTTCGCTTTATAGTGGGTGGGGGGGAGGGGGCAGAGCTGTGTAGATCCTTAGCCTATGTAACCAAAAATATTAATTTAAGTAATTCCCCATTTGGCAGAACACTACAGGGTGAATTTTGTTGAAATTCTAAATTAACAAAGCTCACTTCCCAGTGTGCGCTGAAAACTATAGCCAATCATTTAATTGGGTAATCCTTGTTGTCCAGCTGACCCCAACTTCTTTAAGGACGAGGGGTGTCTTTGTTCTTTAATCAGTCCAACCTTTTTATCCAGCTTCCCCAACACAGGCCTTTCAGTAATGGGGGTCTGAAATCCAAAATTCCCCAAAGCATTCCAATTTTTCTGTCTGACTTCCCTACCTAGACCAAAACAAGGAGGCTGTCCAAAAAAAAGGTGTGGGTGAAATTGTAACTGCCATATGTATTTTTCTGGAAATCCTACTGCTAGCCTTTTAAGCCTGCAGGAAAATCAAAATCGCACAACGGTACATAAATGCCTTCGCTATTAATCAGTGTAATTATTTTGTGAACTGAAATGTACACAAATTGTGTCTTTTTAACTGACTTTTGTAATTTATTTATGCTAAGAGAAGTTGATTGTGTTGTGCCATGGATAATGTCTTTTCTTTAAACATTTTCATGCTCATTTCTATTACTTTTAACTGAAATAAATACCAATATATTTCCCGTACACCGGCCTGGTTCTTGGCGCATTGTTAGCTCAGGGGAGAGGGACCCAAGGGGCTTGATATGTGTCTGAGATAGAGCTAAAAAAAAGAATTTGTTAAACAGTTTGTTGCATAACACATGAGTGGGGAGGGAAGGAACTCCCCGTGTTGAGGGTGGCTTATCAATAAACCGTTACACCTACCCCACATTATTTCCTTACCCCAACCTTTATATCTAACCCTAAACTAAGCCCTTACCCTAACTCTAACCATGATCCTAACCCAAAACCTGCCTCTATCCCTAAACAGAAGCTTGAAGATGTGAAGATGCAGATGAAGTAAAAGCAAGAAGAAGTAAATATCTGAAAAGGTGAATCTAGAAGAGGTAAGTGAAGTAAACAGGGACAACGTCTTTATACATGGGCAAACAGGGCTGACATGCCTGCTTAAACAATAAATGTTCCCTTTCTGCCTCTTTCCTGGCTCAAACAGGCTGGATGTTGCTGTAGGTGAACTCACATTTGTACAAACACCTGCCTCCAGCAGTGCGGCCTGGTGAACACATCTCAGAGCCTCAACCCAGGAATCAACAGACATACCATGAGGGTGTCATATTTGCAAAGGACGACCGCTGTCTGCTCCATGCCTCTGCCAACACATAACTAAAAGCAGGTTACTATATCAATAATCAATATGCCCTTTTTTTCTCTCTTTAAGTCTTTAAAGTAGCAGGGGAGTTTACATAGCTATTAAAATTTCACTTGCTGGGTGCAACCTGTTAAATTACGGCTGGCTTAAAGCAGTTTAAATGAAGTTCTTATCGCTTTGCATTCTGGTACTTGAAACTTTTAAATAAAAATTGAAAATTAACAGTACAGGCACATTAAAGGAATGTAAAATTATATGACCTAAATGACAACACCTGCAGAACATGTTTCATGAGCTCTTTCTCTGAATATGTTTTAATTTTAAAATATGTGTAAATAACTAAGGAGTGACATCATTTTTACCAAAGTGGGCAATAGTTTGCCTTTATTTCTAAGCTTATTGGTTTTCACATTTTCGCTTCAGTAGTTACTTTGCATGCAGATTACTATTTGACAGAACATACAACATGCAATGCTTCCATGCAAATCACCTCCCATTCATTATAAGGGCCAGACAATGCCTTGATATGGCTTTGCGCCTTTTATGACCACCTGCCACGTTATTGCGCATTCCATATGGTAATTAGACATAATGCCTATTTTTTAGGCCTTGCGCACTGCTTCTTCCGCAAAGAAGTGCATGCAGGCAGACTGTAGCACTCACAGCCCTGCGGCTAAGAAAATCAGTGGGAGGTGGAATCAAGTTCTTAGAAACATGGTTGGTAGGTATGAAGGGTTAAGGGTGATTACACTGATAGGGTAATTCATAGAATTTCGCAGAAAAGTGTCGCAAGCGGCTGGCGCAGAGTGTCCGCGTGCGATTGTCTGCGCCAGGCACGTCCGCTAAAACCGATTTCCGCGCACAGCGTATTCATGGATTTTAGGCTCCCAAACCAGCCGTGGCGCAGAGTATCGCAGCGACCCTGCAGCAGCGCCAGTAACGCCCCCAAGAACGCCCTCGCGCAAGGAAAAGCCATCAAAATCGCTAAATCATCGCAAAGGGCTGCGCTAACCCTGGACCAGTTTACAGGGCTGCCAAACAAGGAACGCAAAGCGGGTAACGTGCATATCAGGGGTACGCGTGAAGTTATACACGCGATTAGCCAGGGTGCCAGGGTACGTGTATTTCAGGGGTGCGCGGGAAGTTCCACACGCGAATAGCCTGGGCGCGTGTATTTCAGGGGTGCGCGGGAAGTTTTACACGCGATTTCAGCAGGGTACGTGTATTTCAGGGGTGCGTGGGAAGTTCCACACGCGAATAGCCTGGGCGCGTGTATTTCAGGGGTGCGCGGGAAGTTTTACACGCGATGTCAGCAGGGTACGTGTATTTCAGGGGTGCGCGGGAAGTTCCACACGCGAATAGCCTGGGCGCGTGTATTTCAGGGGTGCGCGGGAGGTTCCACACGCGAATAGGCAGGGCGCGTGTATTTCAGGGGTGCGCGGGAAGTTCCACACGCGAATAGGCTGGGCGCGTGTATTTCAGGGGTGCGCGGGAAGTTCCACACGCGAATAGCCTAGGCGCGTGTATTTCAGGGGTGCGCGGGAAGTTCCACACGCGAATAGGCTGGGCGCGTGTATTTCAGGGGTGCGCGGGAAGTTCCACACGCGAATAGCCTGGGCGCGTGTATTTCAGGGGTGCGCGGGAAGTTCCACACGCGAATAGCCTGGGCGCGTGTATTTCAGGGGTGCGCGGGAAGTTCCACACGCGAATAGCCTGGGCGCGTGTATTTCAGGGGTGCGCGGGAAGTTCCACACGCGAATAGCCTGGGCGCGTGTATTTCAGGGGTGCGCGGGAAGTTTTACACGCGATTTCAGCAGGGTACGTGTATTTCAGGGGTGCGCGGGAAGTTCCACAAGCGAATAGCCTGGGCGCGTGTATTTCAGGGGTGTGCGGGAAGTTTTACACGTGATTTCAGCAGGGTACGTGTATTTCAGGGGTGCGCGGGAAGTTCCACACGCGAATAGCCTGGGCGCGTGTATTTCAGGGGTGCGCGGGAAGTTCCACACGCGAATAGGCTGGGCGCGTGTATTTCAGGGGTGCGCGGGAAGTTCCACACGCAAATAGGCTGGGCGCGTGTATTTCAGGGGTGCGCGGGAAGTTCCACACGCGAATAGCCTGGGCGCGTGTATTTCAGGGGTGCGCGGGAAGTTCCACACGCGAATAGGCTGGGCGCGTGTATTTCAGGGGTGCGCGGGAAGTTCCACACGCGAATAGCCTGGGCGCGTGTATTTCAGGGGTGCGCGGGAAGTTCCACACGCGAATAGCCTGGGCGCGTGTATTTCAGGGGTGCGCGGGAAGTTCCACACGCGAATAGCCTGGGCGCGTGTATTTCAGGGGTGCGCGGGAAGTTCCACACGCGAATAGCCTGGGCGCGTGTATTTCAGGGGTGCGCGGGAAGTTCCACACGCGAATAGGCTGGGCGCGTGTATTTCAGGGGTGCGCGGGAAGTTTTACACGCGATTTCAGCAGGGTACGTGTATTTCAGGGGTGCGCGGGAAGTTCCACACGCGAATAGCCTGGGCGTGTGTATTTCAGGGGTGCGCGGGAAGTTTTACACGCGATTTCAGCAGGGTACATGTATTTCAGGGGTGCGCGGGAAGTTCCACACGCGATTAGGCTGACTGGGTCCTCACAGGTGTTCCCTGTACACCCTCGACGGCCCCTGCAGGCAGCCCACAAAACAGGGGACTACCATGCACACCTGCTCATGTCCCCCTGCACCCCCACCCTCCAGCAGTGCAGGGGCAGCCTCCACTAGGCCCCCACCCATGTCTCCCACCACCCCCACCCCCCAGCAGTGCAGGGGCACCCTCCACCAGGCCCCCACTCATGTCTCCCACCACCCCCACCCCCCAGCAGAGCAGGGGGACCCTCCACCAGGCCCCCACCCATGTCTCCCACCACCCCACCCCCCAGCAGTGCAGGGGCACCCTACACCAGGCCCCCACTCATGTCTCCCACCACCCCCACCCCCCAGCATCCAGGGGCACCCTCCACCAGGCCCCCACTCATGTCTCCCACCACCCCCACCCCCCAGCAGTGCAGGGGCACCCTCCACCAGGCCCCCACCCATGTCTCACACCACCCCCACCCCCCAGCAGTGCAGGGGCACCCTCCACCAGGCCCCCACTCATGTCTCCCACCACCCCATCCCCCCAGCATCCAGGGGCACCCTCCACCAGGCCCCCACTCATGTCTCCCACCACCCCCACCCCCCAGCATCCAGGGGCACCCTCCACCAGGCCCCCACTCATGTCTCCCTCCACCCTCACCCCCCAGCAGAGCAGGGGCACCCTCCACCAGGCCCCCACCCATGTCTCCCACCACCCCCAACCCCCAGCAGTGCAGGGGCACCCTCCACCAGGCCCCCACCCATGTCTCCCACCACCCCCACCCCCCAGCATCCAGGGGCACCCTCCACCAGGCCCCCACTCATGTCTCCCACCACCCCCACCCCCCAGCACTGTGGGGCACCTGCCAGCAGGCCCCCACCCATGTCCAACTCATGTCCCCCACCACCCCCACCCCCCAGCAATGTGGGGCACCTGCCAGCAGGCCCCCACCCATGTCCAACTCATGTCCCCCACCACCCCCACCCCCCAGCACTGTGGGGCACCTGCCAGCAGGCCCCCACCCATGTCCAACTCATGTCCCCCACCACCCCCACCCCCCAGCACAGTGGGGCACCTGCCAGCAGGCCCTCGCCCATGTCCCATCCATGCCTCCCTGCACCTGGGTCCCAACAATCCCCAATCATGTCCGTAATGGCCATCCTCCCCTGCCAAAAGGCCCAACCAACTATCACATCCACCCACATATCAAAGGCAATTACATGTTACACACCCAATGTAAATAATGCAAATGAACACATGTCTGTCACACACAATGGCTGCAAGTGAATGTTAAAACACCCAACATGACATGCATGAAAGCAATGAGATGATACGACACATTGAAGGATGAAAATAAAAATGTATTGAAAATCAACTTGAATGGAAATTAAATTAGAAAAACCACAAAGCAAAACAACAAAAAGAAGAAGAATGTCCATGAAAAAAATCCAAGAAATCAAAAAATCCATAGAATAACTATTTACAAGACAATCCCGGGTCCATGAGCCCAACCAAATGAAACCTAACTATGTCAACTAACTAAAAACTGAACTATATACAAAAAAGTGGCGCATTGTCCAATCGCAACCAAATAAAAAAATATAAAATTTAAAGGAAACCTACCACTAACTATATAACTATATACAATGGCAGCGGGCAAGTCCTGCGGCTCACTCTGTGATGTTGCCGGCCAGGGCATCATCGAACTCCATGTCGATGTCCTGGAGGCGGGACTCTGTCCTGGCCCCGAGGTCTCGCAGGGATAACCCCATGTTCACCTCAAACTCCCTGCGAGCTTCCTCGAGGCACTCAGCCCGCCTCAACGCCCGACGCATGGAGAACTCCGCCCTGACCATGGTGAGCCGCTCCTCTTCCGCCCGCTGCCGCTCCGCACCTATCCGCTGGACCAACTGCTCCCACACGGAAGACACTACCATCCCAGGGTTCTCCTGCCCTCCGGCCGATGCCTGCCCCTCTGATCTGGATGGCCCCGAGCCATGATGCCTCCCACGTCGAGCCTGCTGCTGCCTCCGACGCCACTGCCTCTGCCAGCACAACGGCATCCAGGATGATGGAAACCACCGACGCCTTCGTGCACGTGCCTGCCCGATGATGCCGTCACATCCTCCATCTGCTGGGGTCCAGTTGCTGTGTTGTCCACCCCTGCTGGACCTCTGACTCCCGACTGTGGCAGGGATGGGATCCCCACCGAGCTGGCTGCATTGGTCAGGGCAGGTCCACAGGGGGCCCTGGTGGCATCTGGGCCGGAAGACGGCAAGGAGAACGACTGGCGTATAGTCTCCACAGAGGAGGAGAGGGCCGCCAGATTGGCCGACACATGCAGGAAACCCCCGAACATGGCCGATCCCAATTGGGCCACGTCGGCACGGTGCTCTTCGTGATGACGTGCGTGCTCCTCCTGGGAAGCACGCACGGCATCACGAATCACAGCCGTGCGCATCACGACCCCAATCAGGACCTTCTCCACACGGCCAGGGGTCCCCTCGTCCGCAGGTGGAGGGGAGTCAGATGACATGGACATCCCCTCTACCTGCGGACGGGCCTGGGACGGGGCATCCCTGCTGGTGCAAGGTGGTGCACCCACAGGTTCAGGGACAGCGACATGCACAGGCCCCTCCACGGTGACCTGTGCTGCCTCCTGCCCCTGCCCCTGGACTGCACCACTTGCACCAGCAGGGATGCCCCCACCAGGCCTCATGTGCGCCTCAGTGGCGGCCTCCTCCTCCTCTGTGGAAACCACCAACCTGGATGGCTCCTCGCCGTCTACCACCGTAGCAGGCCCCTGTGGGGGCTCACCCACCCCTTCCGCTGCAGCCGTGGGGGCATCCCCGCCGCCTTGCTCCACAGCGCCGTCTCCGCCCTCTCCTTCACTAGCCGCTACGTAGAGGGAGACATAGAACACAAGCATCAGGGTACTGTACAATGGTCCCCTAGACAGGAAGCAATAGCAGATGAGTGCCACTGTCAAAGTACACTTCCATCATGTCACACCACAACACATGTGTCAGTCCAGGCAAAACACACACAGTGACAGTCATGGTGCGTGCCATGGACATTTCAATGCATGTCCAATGGACTCTCGAATCATACAATGTAATGGGACTCACATGCATCATGGGTCATGCCTATCACATGCACACACTTCACCTCAGTCACATCCATCTGGCCCCGTACACCCCAATCACAGTGCATACAAGGATGACTAGGCTGCATCAGTGAATCTGTACATTGTCACAGACATGTGTCATGCATCCATGGCACTCACAAGTCACAGACACGCAGGTCAGGCACACAGACATGGATACCACATATGTATCTGGCATCAGCACCCATCCCTCGCCCCCACCCATGTCCAGGAACAGAGACTGCCATGCTCTCATGTGTGCAATCTGCACAGGGCTCCCCATGTCGCATTCAAACACATGCAACAACCGTGCGGTTCACACATTACAGGTCGCACATGCATTCCCATGATGTCCCTGCACACATACATGCGTACATGGCCTATGTCACACATGCAGGCAAGTATCAGACAACCAGCACACTGCAACATGCCCTGTCTCACACAGCAATGCTTGGCCACTTACCGCTCAACTCCAGATGGGTCTCCCTCTCAAGGACCTGGGCGTGGAGCGCTGGGTGTGCGCGTTCCAGGACCCTCAACTGGATGGAACTCATGCGGCCCCGGCCCCCCTCAACGAGGCGCCGGGCTTTCATGAGGGTCCTGGACCTCAAGTCTTCCCAGCGCTTCTTGACCTTCTGGATGGTGCGGGTTGCCACCCCCTCCGCGTTGATGGCAACCACACAGTCGGCCCAGATCCTGTCCCGTCCTTCCTTGTTGGCGCGGGACGATCCGAAGAGGGCATCATACTGCCCCAGGACTTGCTCCACCAGGACACCAACTTCGGTGGCAGTGAAGCTGGTGCCCCTCTGCCCCTCTGGCTGGGGGTTGCCACTGGTGCCAGATGTTGATGTGCCCGACATGGCAACCCCAGGGGCAGGAGTGGGTGGGCAACTGGGTCCTGGGGCAGGGCTGTGGAGCGATGTTATCCGAGTCGGGAGTCTTCTGTTCCAGCAGGGGTGGACACAGCAACTGGACACCTGCAGATGGCTGATGTGCAGGCACCAAATGGCAGGGCACGGTGGCAGCAGGCAGGCAGGCAGGCAGGCAGCAGCAGATGGCACGTGGGAGGCTGCTCGGGGCACTGGGGGGCAGTAATTCGGCCTTCTGGGCAGGAGCGTGGTCTTCCGTGTGTTTTCGCGTGGCCAGCTTGATACGGAGTGATTTGGCACGTGAAAATCCTGCACGTCAGCGTGAAAATCGAGGTAAGGCCCTTAGCGCGTAAGCGCGTCAGCACGCGTACGCGATTTCATTGGACCAAAGGCCCTTATAGCGTAAGCGCGTCTGTGATGTTTTGCGCACGGGCGTTGCCCGTACGCCATTTCATTGGACCAAAGGCCCTTACAGCGTAAGCGCGTCCGTGACGTTTTGCGCACGGGCATTGCCCTGGCAGGGCTTGGTGATCCCGTGTGCCTTTATGTTCTGTACGTGCTTTTCGTGCGGTGCGTGTGTTTTCCATCCGTTGGGGTTCACACGCTATTACTTCACAGCGGGTATTGGCTACGCCTTCTTCTACACGCAAGGCAGACGGTGAGTGGTACCCCGCTCCCCCAGGCCCGATCGCGTGAATAACTTCACGCGAACCCCTGAAATACACGCGCCCAGGCTATTCGCGTGTGGAACTTCCCACGCACCCCTGAAATACACGCGCCCAGGCTATTCGCGTGTGGAACTTCCCGCGCACCCCTGAAATACACACGCCCAGGCTATTCGCGTGTGGAACTTCCCGCGCACCCCTGAAATACACGCGCCCAGGCTATTCGCGTGTGGAACTTCCCACGCACCCCTGAAATACACGCGCCCAGGCTATTCGCGTGTGGAACTTCCCGCGCACCCCTGAAATACACGCGCCCAGGCTATTCGCGTGTGGAACTTCCCGCGCACCCCTGAAATACACGTAGCACGCTGGGAGACATGAGTGGGGGCCTGGTGGAGGGTGCCCCACAGTTCTGGGGGGTGGGGGTGGTGGGGGACATGAGTTGGACATGGGTGGGGGCCTGCTGGCAGGTGCCCCACAGTGCTGGGGGGTGGGGGTGGTGGGGGACATGAGTTGGACATGGGTGGGGGCCTGCTGGCAGGTGCCCCACAGTGCTGGGGGGTGGGGGTGGTGGGAGACATGAGTGGGGGCCTGGTGGAGGGTGCCCCTGGATGCTGGGGGGTGGGGGTGGTGGGAGACATGAGTGGGGGCCTGGTGGAGGCTGCCACTGGTGGCTGGGGGTGGGGGTGGTGGGAGACATGGGTGGGGGCCTAGTGGAGGGTGCCCCTGCACTGCTGGGGGGTGGGGGTGGTGGGAGACATGAGTGGGGGCCTGGTGGAGGCTGCCCCTGGATGCTGGGGGGTGGGGGTGGTGGGAGACATGAGTGGGGGCCTGGTGGAGGGTGCCCCTGCACTGCTGGGGGGTGGGGGTGCAGGGGGACATGAGCAGGTGTACAGGGTAGTCCCCTGTTTTGTGGGCTGCCTGCAGGGGCCGTCGAGGGTGTACAGGGAACACCTGTGACCCACCCAGCCTAATCGCGTGTGGAACTTCCCGCGCACCCCTGAAATACACGCGCCCAGGCTATTCGCGTGTGGAACTTCCCGCGCACCCCTGAAATACACGCGCCCAGGCTATTCGCGTGTGGAACTTCCCGCGCACCCCTGAAATACACGCGCCCAAGCTATTCGCGTGTGGAACTTCCCGCGCACCCCTGAAATACACGCGCCCAGGATATTCGCGTGTGGAACTTCCCGCGCACCCCTGAAATACACGTAGCCCGCTCCCCCAAACGTCACGCGAACCCCTGTAATACACGTAGCCCGCTCCCCCAGGCCCGATCGCGTGAAAAACTTCACGCGAACCCCTGTAATACACCTAGCCCGCTCCCCCAGGCCCGATCGCGTGAGAAACTTCACGCGAACCCCTGTAATACACGTAGCCCGCTCCCCCAGGCCCGATCGCGTGAGAAACTTCATGCGAACCCCTGTAATACACGTAGCCCGCTCCCCCAGGCCCGATCGCGTGAAAAACTTCACGCGAACCCCTGTAATAGACGTAGACCGCTCCCCCAGGCCCGATCGCGTGAAAAACTTTTTTTTTTTTTAAATATATTTTTATTTTATATATAAACCAAACGACAATACAGCAGAACATAAAAAAACACATATAACAACAAAAAGCACTGCAATCCCCATCCCTCCCCCCTATGAGCCTGTATGGTGTCCGCCATCGGCATCCGCTGTGAACGGAGGGGCGTCATCACTCTCAGATTCAATTGGAGCCGACCCCGTTCCAAACAGTTCGGCTATCATCAATTTCCATGCCGCGAGGGAGCACATTTCCTCCTCCTCCCCTGCAATACTGGTATCCCGCCACACCGCCGTCTCGGCCTCCGCCCATTTTTGGAGATCCCTCCACCAGACCTCCACTTGTGGCTTATGACACTCCTTCCATCCCATTGCAATCCTACGTTTAGCAAGCACATAAGCCAGATCTTTCAGTTTCTCAACATGTCTGAGTTTACGCGCTCTGGGATATCCCCCCAGTAAGCAGGCCCAGGCTGAATCCACTTTGAGCGTGATACCCTTCCCTGCCAGTTTCTGCGCCACTTCACCCCAGTAGCCTGCAATTACTGGGCACGCCCAGAACATGTGTATCATGTCTGCATTCTCCTCGTCACACTTGGGGCACGCCTGGCGTCCAACATCCCGAAATTTGGATATTCTCAAGGGGGTCATGTATGCCCTATGCGTTATATAAAGCTGTATTTGCTTAAACCTGGCATTCCTCGATACTTTTTTATGATACCCCAAGGCACGCTCCCACAACCCATCTGCCATCAAGGCCCCCATCTCCATTTCCCATTCCAGTCTCAAGTACACTAAATCACTCCCAACCTTTGTCATCAACAGCTCATACAACCTAGAGACCTCATGCCCGCCCTCCGATGTGTCGTATAGTATCTCCACCGTGGCGTCCGGTTCATCGGCCAGGGTAGTTTCAGGCCACCTATTCCGGATCTCCTGCACTATCCTGTGATATGTCACATATTGACCCCTGTGCAATCCCGACCTTGCCTCTAGTTCTTCGAACTCCATGATGGTCCCATCCTGCCAAATATCTCCCATGGTGACCAACCCCACTGACTCCCAGTATGTCCGGATGATTGCTCTGAGCTGCCCGTCTCCCTTCGCCAGTGCGACCAATGGGAACTGCGACACACACGGCAAAGGGTTACCCATCATCCGGCAGGCCCGTCTCCACATGTTCCGTCCCAAAGCTAGCATTCCAGGCCGCTCCCTCATGCATGCATTAGTCACCCAGATCACCTCTCGCAGATAAAAAGGGGAACAATCCCTCCCAAACAGCCTGTGTTCAGGGGTCTCGTCGTCAGAGAGCCACCTGGACACATATTGCAGCTGCGCTGCCACATAATATGCCTCAAAGTTCGGCAGTTTAACTCCGCCCTTCTCGTAGAAGTTCTGCAGCTTCCACATTGCGACTCTGTTACGCGTGCCGTGCCACAGGAATTCCCTGCAAACACCATGTAGCCTCACAAAAAACTTCTTAGGAATCATGTAAGGGATGTTGTTAAAATAATGTAAAAGCCTGGGCAGTACCACCATTTTAAGCATAGCTCCCCGGCCCATCATCGCTAATGGCAATCTTTCCCAGAACCTCATGCATTTCTCGATCTTCCCCACAGCAAGTTCAGTGTTGTGCTTGTGCTCTTCCTCAGTCGTGTGATACACGTCAATTCCCAAGTATCGAAAGGAACTCGTCGCCCACGGGATCTGCAACACTGGCAACCTCTCCACCGGAGTCCCCACATAGCCTCCCAGCGGAAATAGAGTGGATTTCTGGGGGTTTACCGCTATACCGGACAACCAGGCATACCTCCCCATCACCTCTAAAACATACTGCAAATTTTCTTCTGGGTATCTTAGGTATAGCAGCATATCATCTGCATACAGGGATATAAGGTGACACTCTCCTCCTACATCGATGCCGACCGGGTCATATTGCTGCCGGAGGTAAATTGCCAAGGGTTCTAGGGCCAGGATGTACAACATTGGGGACCAGGGACACCCCTGCCTAGTGCCTCTGCCCAACTGCCATCTCTCTGACACCACTGCACCCGTGCGGACCCTGGCCAGTGGTGCACTGTATAGCATCTCAGCCCACCTAACGTAACCTGGTCCCATCCCGTACCATCTCAGAGCCGCCAGCAGCCAAGCCCACCGAACAGAGTCGAACGCTTTAACCGCGTCCAATGCCACTATCGCCATTTCGCCGTCATCACTACATCCCCATTCGACCACCCTGTGGAGGCGTCTGTGGTTGTGAGTAATGTTCCTGTTAGGGACATAGCCCGTCTGGTCAGGGTGGATCAACTTGCTGATCACTCTACGCATTCTAGTAGCCAGGGCAGCTGTCAGGATCTTGCTATCCTGGTTCAGCATCGACAGGGGCCTGTAGGAGCCACAATCATGTCCCGGTTTATTTGGCTTGGGGAGCGGTATTATAATCGCCTCCCTAAGTACTCCGGCAGCCGTCCCACCTCGTACGCTTCGTTGAGCATTTCCAGCATGGGCGGGAGCACTTCCTCCGCATATACTTTATAAAATTCACTGGGGAACCCATCCGCCCCTGGGGCCTTGCTAGTGGGCAACTGCCTCACAATCTCCTTCAACTCTTCCAGGGTGATCGGAACATCCAGCTCCTCTCGCTCCTCATCACTGACCCTGGGCAAGCCTACATCTTCCAGCACTTCGTCTACCTCCTCCTGGCTGCCCCCCTCACAATCTTCGTATAAGACCTTATAGTATTCTACGAATGCCCTGTTTACGCCTTCCTGGGTGTCTACCTCCTCACCCTCTTCATTGATTACCAATCTGATCGGGGATCGTGGGGTCTCGCTCTTGTACAGCCAAGCTAGGAGTCGGCCCATTTTATCTCCCCCCGCATGCAGTCTCTCAATATACTTTCTATAGTTCAGATTACAGAGCCTATCCCAATGTTCCGCACACTTCTGTTGCAATTTGGAGACCGCCTCCGCATCTATCCCACCACCTTCCAACTCCTCCTCCAGCTCAGTCTCAGCTCTATGCAGATCCGCCAGGACTCCCCCCATCAATCCCTTAGACTTCGCAATGGCGATCCCCCGCATTACGACCTTAAAGGCCTCCCATAAGGTGCCAGCCGACTTAACGCTCCCTGTATTCACCTCAAAATAAGCAGTTATCTCTTCCCTCATATCCTCTCTGAAGGCAGGGTCCTTGAGCGCCTCCGCCCTGAGGCGCCATGTTGGTATACGCGCTCGTGGGGAATACAGCTGCCATCGCATGACCAGGGGCGAGTGGTCAGAGAGGAGTCTCGCCCTGTAGTCTATATGGTCGCACTCCGCGACTATGTCTGGCGTGGCGAATAAGTAATCAAGCCTCGTGTGCAGTAGATGCGGGGCCGAATAATGCGAGTATTGCCTCCTGCCCGGGTGTTTCGCTCTCCACACATCTACCAGGCCAAAATCCGCCAGCAGCGTCTGCAATACCTTAGCCGCCGGACTGGGCTTAGCCATCTTGTCATCCGACCTATCCTCCCTGGGATTCAACACGCAATTAAAGTCGCCACCCCATATCACCGTACCCCCCATCCCGACACTGAGCTTGGTGCACAGCGGCCTAAAATATGTCGCCGTGTCCTGGTTAGGCGCATATGTGTTTACAATGCATACTACTTTGTTCTCTACCAGCCCCCTCACCATAACCCACCTCCCATCCTCCTCCACTACCTCCTCAATTAGCTTAAATGGGACGTGTGGCGCCACCCACACCAGCACTCCTCTGGCATAGGCGGAGTACGTTGATCCTACCACTGTCCCCTTCCACTTCCTCCCTACCAGCTCCAGTTTCTCTCGCTTTAGATGCGTCTCCTGTAGCAGGGCCACGTCTATCTTCTGCCTCTTAAGATACAACATGACTTTATTTCGCTTAAGATAACTGTTAAGCCCTCTAACGTTCCACGTTAATATCCTGAGGTCTCCCATGGCCTATCAGTAGTTTCCTCCCCCCATCCGAGGCAATCCCTCCCCACTTTGCGGACACCCAATCCCGATTTCACCCCCAGGCTCATACAAAAACTAAAACACCCCCCCAAACCCCTACCCCAAACAACTGCCCAGCTCCATCCCTGGATCTCAGGCATCCCTGTGTTCGGTCCTCCTTGGGAAACCCAAATAGAGAACCCGACAGGGTGTCACCCCACTAACAGTGACTAAACTAAACACAAAGAAGGGGTGTAAAGAGCGGCCTCTGGAGGCTCCTTTCCTTCGCAACCATGTCCGTGCTCACGGACCATGTTTCATAACCACTGACGCGCGCATGTTCTCCAGCGAGTTCAATGACTATATTCAAGTCCCAATGTTCGTGACCCGACCGGGCCTACAGCGTTACTTATCTCGTCTTTTATTTTCCACCTGCCGTCTGAACATCTGGCTCCTGAGGGCAGTTTTGTGCATCCAGCCGCTCCATAGCATCCTCCGGAGTGACAAAGAACAGCAGCTTGCTCTGAAAGAAAACCTTCAGTTTGGCCGGGTAGAGCAACATGTATTTAAACCCCGCTTCCCGCAATCTCCTCTTCACCGATCCAAAGTTCATACAACTGCGCTGTACCTGCAGGGTATAATCGGGATAGGCAGTTATGTTCGCCGCTCCTCGTTGTATTGTGCCTCCCTTGCGGAAGTGTTCAAGGATCCTTTCTCGGTCCCGGTAATTAAGGATCTTGGCTATCACCGGCCTGGGCGGGTTTCCCGGCGGTGGCTTCCTAGTCAAGGCCCTGTGCGCTCTCTCCACCGCAAAACCCTGCGACAGGGTGCCTCCCGTGATCTCCTGCAGTAGCATGTTCTCGATAAATTCCGTTGGATTATGGCCCTCAGTTCCCTCCGGCAGGCCCACGATACGGATGTTGTTCCTCCGGGCGCGTCCTTCTGCCTCCTCCGCCCTACTCTCCAAATTGCCCACACGTTGCACCAGGGCATGGAGTTCACGCTTATGCACAGCGCAGTCCGCCGCGGTAAGGCCCATTTCTTTTTCCAAAGTCTCCGTGCGCTCTGCCAGAGTACGCACGTCCTGCCTTAGGAGGTTCACGTCCTCCTGCACCGCCCCAACCTGGAGTTCCATTGCGGTCTTCAGTTCAGCCACAGCGAGCTGGAGCTTAGTCTCCCAGGTCGCTTTCAGGTCTGCGATCGCAGCTAGGACCTCCTGGTTCGCACCCCCAGCGGCCATTTCCTTAGCCTGAGTTTTGTCTTTGCTTTTGGCTCCGTCTGGGCCGGGAGGCGTCTTAGCGTATTCGTCGAGCGTGGGCTGTTTGTTCTTCGCTGTCAGGAGCTTATTAGACATGTCTCCCGTCCTTCTATCCCCGCTCGGATCTGGGGCAGGGTGTCACAGTGCGCTCTTCGGGTGTCCCATCTCTATCGCCACATCTCCGACACAAAGTTCCTTTGTCCTCCGGCTCCCCGGCCATTTTGTCTACTACCTAGCTAGGCCAGGTCGCGTCCCACCCTTTGAAGCGCACTTTAGGCCATGAAGAGTCAGGGGCACAGTTTCAGGTCACACCGCACGCTCCCCTGCTATCCGCACGTCCGGTTACAAAGTACCTTCGGCCAGGCCCTGCTCCCTTCCCAGGTCCACGCCGTCGGCCTCGCGGGACCGGGTGTCCTTAATGACCACGATGCACCCGAGTCATGCTCCTTCACCACCACCACGCTCCAGTGCGATCGTCAGGCGCCCAGATCAATCACTCCTTTGTTCCTTCGTTAAGCGGCGGCGGCCATTTTCTCGTTCATCGCACTCTCGCCTCCAAGTCTTCTCTTAGCTTCTTGTTGCGCTTTCACGGTGCAGGCCCATATCGAAACGTGCCCACACGTTCACCTGAGATTCATGTACGCAGTCATATCAATCTCAGCCAAAATACATCGGTCCTTGCACGGTTTTCAGTCGGATAATGTACGGATCTTCGGGAGCCCCCGTACAGACATGTCCTTTCACATGGCTTCCTAGCCACGCCCCCCCCGATCGCGTGAAAAACTTCACGCGAACCCCTGAAATACATGTACCCTGCTGAAATCGCGTGTGAGACTTCCCGCGCACCCCGGTATACACGCACACGTATTTTTTGTCAGCGGGTGTCCGTGTTTGTGGGTACCCCTTTGCACGTCATTTGTCCTGGAGGGCCACAGTATAGGACATTCATCATGGCAGTATATAGGTGCTATTTGTTGGCGCACCTTTTGGCGCACATTTCTTACAGCCGCAGAGACGCTACCGCCTGCTTTCTTGTGGCAGTCGTGTTTGTGCCTGTGCGCTGGTTTGAGCGTGCGCTTTTTTGCCCTATTCTATTCCATGAATACGTGTTGTAGGCGAGCGTGTGGGCGTTCCGCGCACTTGTGCCCTGTACTTCCCCCGTGACGCCCACGTTTTTGCAAGTTGTTCCCCATTCCGAGTGTTACGCCCGTGTTCCGCCTACTTTTGTTGCGTGCGCCGCGCTATGTGCGAATTTCGCTGTGGCCTGTGCGATTTTCGCTGTGACCTGGCGCACGCTGTTAGATGGCCTGTGCGCCAACGTGCGCGGCGCACTTTTTTATCGCACATCCGCTGGTTTTCTCACGCACGGACTTCCATGAATCGACGTGCGCTGCTTTTCGTGCGATTTTCGCACTTGCACTGCGATTTTCGCTATTCCACTGCGATTCGCACGTTTTTGCCCACTTGCGCCGCGCTAATTATTCCATGAATCGGCCTGCGAATCTATATGGTCGTAGGAGAATTGGTCGAATCTTTTTTTATAGGTTGTTTTTGCTGCATACATAAGCAGGGCGAGCCCTCCGAAGCTACCCTTAAATCCCTTATAATAATTATTTCCCGAACCCCACCCACCCCCCACATATATGTGAATCTGCATTGTTGGACCTTCAGACCAAAATGCTTAGCTTTCTGGACTAAGCGAAGGCAGGTCTTCTGATACTCTTGGACCTCTCTGCAGCTTTCGATTTACTGGATCATCAGAAGCTCAGGAGGCCCTGGACATATCGGGAAATTGCTCCCAGGAAGCTATTGACTGAGTCACTTCATTTCTTGAAGATAGAAGGTGAAAGATCATCTGGAGGACCATTCTTCGTCCTCCAGGCCAGTAGACTGTGACGTTCCACAGGGTGCCAGTTTCTCGCCATTACTTTTCAATCTCTATCTACGCTGTCTATGTTCCCTACTTACAAACATGGGTGTTTATTTCACTCATTTTGCAGATGACACGCAATTGATCATGCAGTTGAGTGAAAACCACACCCTAGACAACAATACGCTTTCAGCCATATATAATTCCATCAAAGGCTGGGAGAGATCAAATTGGATGTGCCTTAATGGCACGAAGACCGAATTTAGACATTCGGCTCCTCCAATGCCATTAACAAAGTTGACGCAGCGTACTCCTCCTTCAAAATCAAAGATTCATCAATCAAAGTCGTAGACAAAGTCAAGACACTTGGAGTCTACTTGCAATCATCACTGGGAGCGGAGGCCCAAGTAGCATACCTCAAATGAAATTGCCAATATCACCAAAGGCTTCTAAGATGCATTAGGCCACTATTGAGCCAACAAAATAGCGGAACCATAGCCAGAGCAACTAACCTTACGCGCCTCAACTACGGGAATTCACTGATGTTAGGAGCTAGTAATAAATGCATTAAGTGCCAAATAATTCAATACAATGCTGTAAGAACCATCACAGGCAAATCCCAAAGAGAGCACATCACTGACGACAGAAAAAACCTTCACTGGCTAGCAATAGAGGACCGTATTATTTTCAAATCCCTGATGTTAGTCCATCACTGTCTATATGGGGTCGCCGCCTCATACTTAAAGCACAAATTAACTTTGTATGAGCCCAGTCGCAGTCTCAGATCCAGAAATCAAGGCCTTCTGAAAGTTGGCCCATCCAAATGAGCTAAGGGATTAGGCAGAGCTTTCCCCTCCAAAGCAATCATAAGATGGAACGAGCTACCCAGCCAACTGAGGCTCGAATCAAACTATCTAAGTTTTAGAAAGCAGCTCAAAACCACCCTTTTTAAAAAAAAGAGCTCACTGAGCTCTCGAATTTCACCTCCTTCTACACTTTGACACCATAGTCCCACCACTGCTTGTTGTCCTGTCTCCCCCAAGTCTTGGTGTATGTGTCAGCGCCCTGATGCCCGCTGGCTCCGGCGCTATATAAATATATAAAATAAAAAAAATATACAGCATAATTTATCAAAAAATCTCCAACAAATTCTCCTGCAACCAAATAGACTGTGCAGTAATCTGCCAATCCCGGTCTGAAGAGCTGACCCAAGTGTGTGTGTGTATATACACACATACAAATGTGCGATATCTATTAACAAGGGTGAAGCCTTAGATTTGCTCCTCATAAGGAGTTGCCCAGGTGCTAATCCAACCAGTTTGTGTGCCCGGAAATAAAGCCAGTATGGGTGACTGACATTTTGACCGTGTGCTGTGCACAAAGATGAGCTTTAAAGTTAATTTAACCCAAAATCTGTCAGCACACACAATTTATAGGGAACTGATGTAAACCACAATAAAAAACGCAAAGCTTACTTTGCAATGCAGCATGAAAAGAGTAAAATGTGAATGGTTTAACACATGGGTGCACAACATACGGCCCGCGGGCCAGTTGCGGCCCGCCATGCCCTTTTGACCGGCCCGCGAAGCACAAAGACTTTCCTAATGGAGGGCGGCCCGCGGCCGCCCTCCATTAGGAAAGTCTTTGTTGTCTTCCGGGCCGGTGAAAACACTGGCCCTCATTGGCTCAGCACACACACGCATCACGTCGCTCCTACGAGCCACGTAATGCGTGTGTGCTGCACCAATGGAGGGCCAGCACTACGGCTGGCGTGGTCCATAAGGCTTGATGCCGGAAGGCATTTCAGCCTTGGACCACGCCAGTCGTAGTGCGATTCCAGCGTTCCAGCTTACCTGCCGCTTACCTGCCTGACTTCCAGCACGTCTCCGGTAAGTGGTCTGTTTGTGTTTGTGTGTCGGGTTTGTTTTGCTTTGTTTGTGTGTGTATGTTGGGGGGGGGTCGGATGTGTATGAATGTTTGTGTTTGAATGTATTTTGTGTGTAAGTTGAGATGCGGGGGTGGGGGGGTGTCGGATGTGTATGAATGTTTGTGTTTGAATGTATTTTGTGTGTAAATTGAGATGCGGGGTGGGGGGGGTGTCGGATGTGTATGAATGTTTGTATTTGAATGTATTTTGTGTGTAAGTTGAGATGCGGGTTGGGGGGGTGCGTCGGATGTGTATGAATGTTTGTGTTTGAATGTATTTTGTGTGTATGTTGAGATGCGGGGGTGGGGGGGTGTCGGATGTGTATGAATGTTTGTATTTGAATGTATTTTGTGTGTATGTTGAGATGTGGGGGGGGTGAATGTTTGTATTTGAATGTATTTTGTGTGTGTGTTGAGATGTGGGGGGGTGTGTGAATGTTTGTATTTGAATGTATTTTGTGTGTATGTTGAGATGCGGGGGTGGGGGGGTGTCGGATGTGTGTCGGATGTGTATGAATGTTTTGATTTGAATGTTTTTTGTGTGCTGAGTTGGGGGGTGGGGGTTCGGGTCTGTATGGGTGCTTGTTTGAGAGTTTGCTGATTTGTGGGGGTGGGGGGTTCGGGTCTGTATGGGTGCATGTTTGTGTGTGTGCTGAGTTGGGGGGTGGGGTGTTTGGGCCTGTATGGGTGCATGTTTGTGTGCTGGGGTGGGGGGTTTGGGTCTGTATGGGTGTATGTTTGTGTGTGTGCTGAGTTGGGGTGGGGGTTCGGGTCTGTATTGGTGCATGTTTGTGTGTGTGCTGAGTTGGGGGGTTTGGTTGGGGGTGAGGGGGCCATGGGGCATAGTGTTTGGTTGGGGGTGAGGGACATGGGGCATAGTGTTTGGTTTGGGGTGAGAGGGCCATGGGGCATAGTGTTTGGTTTTGGGTGAGGGGGCCATGGGGCATAGTGTTTGGTTGGGGGTGAGGGACATGGGCATAGTGTTTGGTTGGGGGTGAGGGGGCCATGGGGCATAGTGTTTGGTTGGGGGTGAGGGGGCCATGGGGCATAGTGTTTGGTTGGGGGTGAGGGCCATGGGGCATAGTGTTTGGTTGGGGTTGAGGGGGCCATGGGACACAGTGTTTGGTTGGGGTTGAGGGGGCCATGGGGCATAGTGTTTGGTTGGGGGTGAGGGGGCCATGGGGCATAGTGTTTGGTTGGGGGTGAGGGACATGGGTCATAGTGTTTGGTTGGGGGTGAGGGACATGGGGCATAGTGTTTGGTTGGGGGTGAGGGGGCCATGGGGCATAGTGTTTGGTTGGGTGTGAGGGGGCCATGGGGCATAGTGTTTGGTTGGGGGTGAGGGACATGGGGCATAGTGTTTGGTTGGGGGTGAGGGGGCCATGGGGCATAGTGTTTGGTTTTGGGTGAGGGGGCCATGGGGCATAGTGTTTGGTTTTGGGTGAGGGGGCCATGGGGCATAGTGTTTGGTTGGGGGTGAGGGGGCCATGGGGCATAGTGTTTGGTTGGGGGTGAGAGGGCCATGGGGCATAGTGTTTGGTTGGGGGTGAGGGACATGGGGCATAGTGTTCGGTTGGGGGTGAGGGACATGGGGCATAGTGTTTGGTTGGGGGTGAGGGCCATGGGGCATAGTGTTTGGTTGGGGTTGAGGGGGCCATGGGGCATAGTGTTTGGTTGGGGGTCAGGGGGCCATGGGTCATAGTGTTTGGTTGGGGGTCAGGGGGCCATGGGGCATAGTGTTTGGTTGGGGGTGAGGGACATGGGGCATAGTGTTTGGTTGGGGTGAGGGGGCCATGGGGCATAGTGTATCTAGGGTCAATAAAATATATATAAATTAATTAAACAGGCGAGATACAATAACTAAATAGAAATAAATTATAACAATGGAAAATGTGTAGTACAAAATGTAAGTTTGAAATGCAAATAAAAATCGTTACCCCTCAAAAACATTCTTTTTCCATGTGTTTAGTACAAATTGGGGGTTTAAAAAGCCTCCTGCCACGCCCCGCCCACATTTACTTTTCGGCCCACTATAGCCCTCATGTAAGGTACTTTCGGCCCTCTGTCAAAATCAGTTGTGCACCCCTGGTTTAACATATTACCAAACCTCCAGTATAATATGTGTGCTTCTGTACCTTTAAATTAAAAGGGGGGTTGAGCCTGGAAAATGGGCAGAGTCTGCAGAAGGGGCGTGGTAAAGTGGAGTGGTGCATGTAGCTGGTTGGGCCTATAGCAAAGGAGCAAGAGCTAAGTAGTGTATGATCCCCGTTAACTGCACAGAACAGAAAATGGGCAGATCAGATGAACTGGATATGGCAGAGGTACTAATTGACCTTTTCACAATTGACCTCGGGAGAATTGACCTCGGGAGTATTTACCTAATTTAAAAGGTCAATTAGGACATAAATGCAGGGGGAAACCCCCCACAGCACCCCACCCAATCCAACCCCCCCATGCAACCCTCCACCCAATCCCCTTATATTATTTTTAATCCAAAACCAACCCAGTTCATATATAAAATAACTAAAATAACATAAAGGTTAACTGTGCAGAAGGTCAATTAGGACCACTATAATTAGGTCAATTAGGACAAAAGATCAATTGTAAAAGGTCAATTTGGGTAATACTGGATATGGCCACACGACTGCATATTCACATATGTGGGTGGCATCTTAAGCACAGTATTGGTCAAAGTAGTTTTGAGCAGCAGGTTCTGGCCACGACCCCCTGGGTAGCAGGCACCCACATATGAGCCTGATGCCAATAGACTTGAAAGTATTCTGGCAATATCATTGTTACTCTAACCCATTGATCTAGAGTACTAAAATCTGAGGGGTCATCCGTGGGCCCAACTGCATATGAAGGGGGACCAACAGCAAAGACTAAGACACAGAAGGTGTACAGTGCAGATGAAAAGTGATAATTTGGGTGTGTTGGCAGAGTTTGGTCCAGGGTCGCCACAGACGTTCTTCTACATCAGTGCTCCATCTTTTTGATTTCAGGAGATGCAAGGATATGGACAGTATGTAAAAGAAAGTCCCGACAAGCACATGGTGAAGATGAGAGACCGGCCAACCTGTCTGTTCCAATTCCTTGACAGTGCCTTGCCTCCCGGATAGGATCTCCTTTGAATAGCATGAATGAGCGTGGGTCCCTGTACGGCCTGGGTCTATCGTGCACTGAAAGCGCAAGCGCGCACAGAGTGGCTTTTCCTGCAACAGATGAGGCAGTAAATATGTGACAGGTGAGGCAGAGCCGTGGATGGAATAGGGAAGAGAATCGGTTTTCAGAGACCATCATTAGGTGGTAGGTCTAACCCAGGGCACTACTAGTAAAATGACCAGTCACAGGAATAGAATGGTAGACTAGTAGAAGGGGAGAGAAGATTGGCAGAAAGGGAGCCATTTGAGGAGAAGAGAATGTAACTTTAAAACAACAGAGTAAATGTAGAGCTGTTGAGGGCACGTCACGTGAATGTAGGTGTAGATTTTCAAATAAAGGAGGCTAATAATATCACATTTTTACATGGCACTTCATTCTGGATTTCCCTTGATTCAAACTGCTGTAATAATGGGTGTTATTAATGCCCAATTTAATGTGGCATTCATCCCCCCTTCCAGGGGTTGGAATGGGGGATGAAGGCCATTAGCACCTCGGGTTGCCAAAGCGGTAACCCGGGGTGCTAAAAAAAAAAAAATCCCTTCCTACAATGGGACGCACACGGCACACGGCGTCCCGCTGTAGGGAGGAAAATCATTTTCCAAAATGTTCACCATGGAAAAGGAAAGCGGGGCTCCATACGGAGACCCTCTTCCTTTCCGTGGCGGCCTGCGGGAGGCGAAGGAAAGGAGCAGATGCTGCCGCCGAAATAAGGTAAGTAGCGGGCAGGGGTAGAAAAAAAATGGGACGGAGGGTGGGGGGAAGATGGCGGCCGGGAGCCAGCCGTCAGGTGGCTTGCAACGTGGGCTTGTACCGGTGGTTCAAGCCTGCGTTTCTAGCCATCTGATTGGCTGGCTCCCCCCGCCTGGGTGCTAATGCTAGATCATTTAACAACCTCAGAAGAATGAAGGGTTGAGGCAGCCATGATGGAATTGGAACGGACCTGTGTTCTCATAGCTGTACACAAACATACCTGGGGCGAGAGCTGAACTCACTCTATTTTACACCATGTGGGTAGATTGAGAGTAGGAAAAGGAAGATTGGAAACGGAAGGCAGATTAATAGAATGGCAGGGTTCATTGTAAAGAGAGTGTAGCTTTGTAGAAGGGCGTGGCAATTGAGAGGATGGGAGGAGAGACTGATAGATGAGTATCATTGATTGGAAGAAGAGGCCGGCGATAGGGGAGGAACGATTGGTGAAGGGGAGGAAAGACTGGTGGAAGGGAGGGGTCGACTGGAGCAGCGTAATAGATTGGTAGAAGAAGAAAGGAGCTTAGTAGAAGGGGAGGTTTTATTGGGATAAGGGGAGGGGTGATTGGTTGAAGGGAAAGGCAGATAAGAAGAATGAGAGGGGAGATTGCTAGAAAGAGATTGTGAACTTGGAGAAGAGTTCAGGATCAGACTGGCCTATAGGGCAATAGGCCCAGGGCGGAAACAAAAACACAAAATACCAGTGTGGGCCTGTTTTTTGGGTCAGGGCAACTTTTTGGCCAATTTGGGTCAGTTTGATGAGTTAATTCACTCTGCGGCTAGTAGTTTTGACCAGTGTTGCTGAATAAATATTTTTTAAAGCACAATAGGCATCACACTTTATCAAAAAAACTCCCCCCTTGGTAACTATTCAAACAGTGTCACAAAAGAAATGAACCGCCACTTGCAACTGTGAGACACTTTTTCATTGATGCCGAGACCATTTCATTGCCCAGGCCGACCCTGGGGGGGTAAATTGGGAGAAGCGGAAACCTGATTGGATGGAGTGATTATATTGAAAGAAGGGAGTGGTAGATTGGTATAAAGGCTGGTAAATTGACAGAAAGGGAAGGCAGGTGGTTGGAAACAGATGAGAGAAGGGGCGCAGAGATTACAAGAAACAGGTGAGAGAAGTGTAAATTGGCATATGGGGGAACGATTGGGGAAGGGAGTGAGACAATAAAGAGAGGTTCTCGTATTACATTGTTATAAGGCTGGAAGAAGTCAATATATTTGGAGAAGAATTCGGGGGTAGATTTGGGTGGTGTCCCAGAATCCCATTGAAACTTCTTTTCGGGCGTCAAAAACAGCCTCGGGTGTTAGCATAACCACATACCACCGGTTCCAAGAGCTTCCGAGCAAGAAAAAAGAGCTTGGAGTTTACATCCTCCCATCGCCTACACGACAAGTCTGGAGGGAGGGAGGGCCCCCACCATAGACACACGAGGGAGGGCCCCCACCATAGACACACCAAGCTGGCGCCTCCGGCGATGGCAGGAGGTGGTGTTGGAGGGGGGCCCGTGAAAGCTGACAGGTTGCACGCCGTCTGCAGGGCTGCTGCTCTGCTGGGAGCCCAGGAAGCTGTCACACCCCGCCTGTCTCCCCCACGCCTGCGTCCTTGAGGAGGGAGCCTTCGAGGTGAAGAGAAGGCTGCTTCCCGCCACACGGAACCGCTCCCCGCTGGCAGGTTCATGAAAGGATAAAATGAGCCGCACGTGGGCGGTCCTCCCGCACAGTGCAGGCCTTCCTGGACGTCACCTTAGGGAGTCTGCTTTATCGGCTGCAATGTCTGTAACCCCGTACACACCTTCCTCCCCATATTACGCTATGTTACGAAGCCTTTATAGTGTGAAAAGTCACACTGGTTGTTTCACAGCGCCTAGGCTTGTGTCGATGTAGAGGTTGCAGATTATGAATACCGAAACATCAAGTCCCAGTTAAAACTGCAAAAAATAAGACATGTAAGCATTTAGGGGTCGCAACCCAGTCCCCTGAAGTTTCCCTTGCTACCCCTAAAACTTTTACAAAAAAAAAAGTCTTCTTTTTTTAAATTGAGGCTCCTGGGCTGTTGCCAGCAGCATGTGGTTCTCGTTTCTGGAGTGGCGGGTTTTCTGGTAGCTATAGCCAGTGAGGTAGCTGACTGGGCAGAGCTCTCGCTGCTGCAATGTGTCTGTGATCTGCAGGTTGCAGGTTCGACTCCCAGCAAGGTTAACTCAGCCTTTCTTCCTGCTGAGGTTGATAAATGAGTACCAACACAGGTTGAGTGATATTGCATGTATATTTGTTTTATATGAAGTGCTTATGCGTAAGTGCTATATATTAACACATCATTATCGTTTGGCCTTGGACGTCTGCTTGCATTCACAGTAATTGTAATATGGGTCTATACATACTGATATAAACGATACATATGGTGATCCATTCTTGTATGAAATGTATATCACTTTACAGTGATACCGTAACCATATTTTTCATAGTGTACTTAGAAACAGTACTATGTGATGCCACTTCCTGTTTTGTCAAGGGGTGAAAGGTCGTATTCCATCACTTCCTCGTGGTGGGGTCAGATGACATCACTTCCTGTGATGTCATCAGAGGTCAAGGGTCGTGTGATGTGACGTCCGCTACCCCTGGCATTTTGGTGAAATGACGTCCCTGCGTGTGTAGTTTCTCGAAATCTACCAGAAATGTTCTAGAAGTATGAATGGGAAAGCATTTTGAGTTTTGGCGCTGCCATTCCAGATTCCATTATGAGCAGCTTCCTGACAGCAGAGTGACTAGAAAACTGTGGACAGGGACATTACTTTTCCGGATCACACGTGTGAAGGGCTGTGCCTGCAATGATCACGCGTTCTAATGCATTATTACCATTGGGAGCGGCCTGCCATCGAGTCATACTGCTTTTAATATGAATAGTTAGGACGTGGTACATGGCTGGCCTTAGAGGCAGCAGCACCCTGGGCGAATTGGCACCCCCCCTCCCCACGTGCCCTTGCTAACAGGGAGAGAGGTAAGGGAGGGGGGATAGGCAGGAGCACCAGCACCACATTTGTTTTGTCCTTCCCTGCTCTGGCGCCTCGCAGGGGGTTAATCACTGGAATGGGAAGCTCATGCATGCTCTTGCATTAGCGTCCTATTCCAATGAAAACCTCCAAGCTCCTGCTTCACAGCAGGGAGGTAATCATCCTGTGAATAGGCTGCTATCAGCACCCTATTGTTATTAAATGCGCTCCGCCATTGTGGGCGCATTTAATAACATAAGGGCGCCTGCCGCACCTTCTCCCACTATGCCAGCTCTGGAGAGTCCTTGAAAGACTCCCTGAGGTGACGTGGTGGGGGCCTAATGGCGCCCTGGGGGGCATGGCGCCACAGGCGGTCGCCCTGCCCGCCCTGCCGTAAGGACGGCTCTGGCATGGCAGTACTACAGTCTTAGCCAAGAGGTTAATCCCTGCATTTACACCTTTGCCACTCATTATCATTCAGCCTGTTCCTTTGGCTTGACATTTTCAAACAGCACGTGTATAGTATTATGTTATGATTACTGGAACTCGGGTGCATGCAAGGAAGTTCAGGTTTTACTTGCATGCCCGCACGGGCCTCAGGCATATTACGCAGGAATACAAGACTGCGACTACTCCGTTAGGTTACAGTAGTTCCGGGCCGCTTTATTTACCCGTCCACATCACGTGACTCTGGTCTCCCCTTGTCCACGTAACTGGGCCTGCTTCGGCTACACCACATATAGGATTGGTCCAGGCTCTCTTGTTTTTTATCCTTGGCACTGTGGTGCTGCTGTGTCTCCAGACCCAGGGCCCAGGACCCAGGGCCGTATAGCTCTCATTAGAACCATGGCAGCGGTCATTCCCATAGATCGCAACCTTTTGTGTCATTAGAGGGAGAGGGGGGGGCAGGGACAGCTGATTTTGTTATGCGTGGAAGGGGCTTGGCAGGAGAGTGAACTGATTACATGGCTGGTGAGAGGTATTTATTTATTTATTTGCACTTTTAAAGCACTCACACAGCCTGGGGGAATCGAAGCGCTGTTACAGGAATATGTCTTAGTTGCGTATTTATAATGCACTTAATACCCAGAGGTTTCTAAGCGCGGACCGGACGAGCAAGTTGCCGCTCAGCTATCCTACCGGGACTAATGTAGCTATCCTCCCGGGACTATGGTATGCATTCCTAGAGAAAGTTCCCCGGTCTGTTCCAACCCCTTTTATCTGAAAGTGACAAGAGGGAGCAATGATGGGGTTGGAGTGAATGGCAGAGGCGATTCGCATTCAGAAGATATCAGCTTGTCCCCATCGCCTCCCAAGGAAGACAGCCATGAAGTGGAGTCCCATCACAGGAGAACTCTCCCTGGAATGAGTATTGCCAGCCAAGTCTTGGAATGAACCGTCTGATGCGAAGGACTGGTTTTATATGATATGTTTGCTTTTTGTAGGTCGCCTAACAAAAAGACCAATTTTTTTCGCCCCATTTTAGTCAGCCTGCAAAAAGTGAAAACATCACATCGCTTTGCCCCCCACACCCACCCTCTCAGGCAGCATTTGTGTTCGAAATTGGGGGATTTCAGCACCCGAACTTCCCTTCCACAGACCCAGCCGCCTTCCTCACCATCCAAACATTCCCTGAATACACAAACAAGCAAAACACACACAAACCCACACGCACACAAACACTTACCTGTTCTCCCACGACGGCTCTTCCGGGTCCTGGTATGCCTGTCAACCTCTGCGCGCACTCGTGTGCGGACAGGGGCATGAAAGTTTGATTTAGAAAGACCACTCTGTGCTGTCACAGAGCGGTCTTTCTAAATTTAAGACATTTTGACTTGATACCGAAGGACCATCTCCCCACAGTTTGCATCATAAGCCTATTAGACTATTCCCGTGTGAACTCAACATGCCCCCCTCCACAGTCACACACAACTTTGGCCTTTGATTTGACTCTCCATTTTCCTTTCCTGCTGCTCCTGTTTGTTGTGCCATCTAATTATTCAATATTGAGAACACCTGATCATTCCACGTGCACTGGGTTACCAGACATCTGCTACATACTACGTCAATCCGGTCTTAATTACTGCACTTCCCTTTATGCTGACCCCCCTGTCTTTGCACTTCTCCCATTCAAATCTATCCTGCTTTCTTTCTTCAGTAAATATATCATGTGGTCGCCCATCTTTTACTCACATTTCTCTCTATTTGCACCATAAGGGTATTCGTGATTTTGCTCCCCTTCATCTTTCTTCTCTTATATCATGGTATGCTCCTTCTTTTGCCCTTCACTCTGCTTCCCTCCAGCTCTTAGCATCTCCTGCAACCCCTTGTGCCATGCTAATGTTTCGCTCTTGGTGCCCAAATTATGGCACACTCTACCACTTTCCTTACGCCTGGCACACCCTCTCTTTATTTTTTAAATGTAACCCCAAAACGACCTTTTCCCCAAACTTTTGCTCATCTTCCCACACTTTGATTTATGTAATTGTCTGATCCTTTTGTAATTTTGTACCCATTTGGATAAAAGTGTGATACAAAGCGAAACGATAAAGGTAAATTCACACCCTCCAATATAGCCTTTGTCACAGGTGGCAGGACAGTTTACGTTAAACTTCATCTTTGTTTCACTTGAGGTCCGTTGCAGGGCCTTCAGAGTTGGATCTATAGGTGAAAAGCAGTGGCTTGCACGGATGCTGGAGTCGAGTGGATGTCTTCCAGAGTTCGAGCAGAATCTTGGAGGCCAAGCTCGGATATCTACCTCACAGCCTGGACACCCAGCAGGCGGAAGCAGGATAGTGAGTCAGAAAGATGGACACAGTAGGGTAGTTGACCAAAGCACGGAGGCTCAGCACTGAGTAAAGGGAGAGGATACAGCAGATCAGTCACTGACCAAATAGCATGGGGATTTGGGAGGTTGAAGGCAGAGCTAGAAGACCACGCAAAGAGGAGCATTTCTCCTGAGCAAGGACACACAGGAGATTGAGGACAGGGGCAGATCATTAGGGCTCAAATTGCAAAACCAGATAAGAGATTTGCAAAAATCTAAGGGCCTTGCTTCAAGGCAGGGGGGAGCAGAGGGAGGCACCTGAATTTGAGCGAGCAGTATGAATGAGATGTCACAGCAATTGTGGTGTGGTGTCTTTCTGTCCTGAGCGTGGGATACAGTTTGTGTAAGCACATGAGTTAACATTTGTAATTGTTAAGACCAGGCAGGAAAGGAGACTCAGATGGGAAATTACAAATCACAGGGTTTGCTAATTGACTCCCACCCTCGCTTGGGAGTGTACTAACGGACACCAGTTACTTCGCCCATAGTAAAGGTAGCATTGGAGAACCGGGCATGTTATGTGGTAGAGCATGGCCCCTTTAAAGACGGCCACATTCGATATAATATTTGCGCACATGGTGCCAAGGTTGGTGCAAGAGGGAAGATAATAAAAGGGAGATTCCGGCACATCAGCGAGACTCTGGACCAGTAAAGGATGTGAGTGCTACCACGCCCTTCTTTCAAGCGCGTGCTATGTGTCCCTGATGATTGCTCTTTACGTATGCTTATTCTCACAGCCGCACAGTTATTGATGTTGACCACATGAATAAGCACCCAGCATTGGCAGTGAGCTGGCTCGCAAATCGACAACCACTTTATCATGGTTGATGAAGGCACGCTGGAGCGCTTGGTGTCGGTACTGTCAAGGTCACTTCAGGATGTTTCAGTGGCTTTCGTCACGCCGTTGCTCCCACAGGTAATTTCAGCATCAGACGCTTCAAGCTGGACATTATCGATTATTATTATTATTAGGGTATTTATTGAGCACCAACCGAGCTTCAGGAGGCAATGGCGTGCATCACAATCATAGGGGGAAGAACACGTTTAGAGAGAAGAGGAGCAAAAAAGGGACTGGGGATCTAACAACTGGGGAGGGAGTGCAATTGTCAACAATGGATCTACATGTAACCAGAGGAGGAAACAGTGGGGATCAGATCACTGAGTCTCCGGTAAGGTGGGGAGTGGACAGTGTATGGACTTAGGTGTGAGGGAGGAGGCATTCCTTGAAGAGGAGGGCTTGTGCTCCTTCCTGAACTCTAGAAGCAAGGGGGGGGGGCGGATGTTGATGGGGAGGTGGTTTCAAAGCCTTGGGACATTGACCGAGAAGGCGTGTCTGACAAACTATTAGAAAGCCATGAAGGAGTCAGGCCTGGCAGTAGTGTGCTATATGCTTCTGCACTTCACAGGGGGGATGGGTGGCGTATTCCTGATACAGCTAAATGTTGGTCTAGAAGATGGCTATGGTGCAGTGGCCCTCAACTCTCACTTTCAGTCCCCAGGTGAACGCTGATAAAGAATGGTTTGGGATGCAGCAGGAAAAGCAGTTCCCAGGCAAATCAATCAATATTCCCCATGGCTGCTTGTGCGCGCTGGTCAGCACCTGTATGGCTGTAAAGCCCAATGAGGACATGCGTGCGCAAGTCATTCAGGGGCAGATTCGGATTGGCCCCTCGGCCTTTTGGCCCGTGGCTGGGCCGAAATCGTCCCTAGGGAGTGGGGGCCGGTTTCTGGCCATGCCTTGGCCAGTTTGGAAGAAAAAAAAAAGTTTAAAATTTTTTTTTTATTTTCAAATGGATTTTTTTTTTCAAAAAGCCTTTCATCCTTCTTTGGTCGATATATGAGTACCAACACAACCAACACAGCTTGGGTGATATTGTACGCATATTTGTTCTATAAAAAAGAGCTTAAGCGTGAGTGCTATACAATGACATATAATCATTTGGCCTTGTACGTCTGCTTGGATTCACAGTAATTCAGTGTACTTAGGAACAATGCTATTTGATGGCACTTCCTGTTTAGTCAAGGGGTGAAAGGTTGTGTTTCATCGCTTCCCGGGTTGTCACTTTGAGGTGGGGTCAAATGACATCACTTCTGGTGATGTCATCAGAGGTCAAGGGTCGCCAGGGGTGGTCCACTTTTTTTTTGAGTGACCGGGCCTATTTCTTGTCCCAATCCGACCCTGTTCAGGGCTGTAAATTGGAGCCCGGCACGTAGCCCTTTACAAACAATGCTTCAACATGAGGTGCAATGGGTGGAGACAAAGGCACAGAGCCAGGAATGGGCATGCTTCTCTGCTGCACTACTACGGAGAACCTAGCACTGTTACACTGTCTGGATTTGTCAGGACGCGTGCACTGGATGACATTTCGGTAGTGTTCCAAGAAGTCTTCAGAGAGGTGGGCTGCCTTCATGGAAAGCAGGTTAATCTGCCCAATGACACAACTGTGCAACCTGCAGCCCTGAGGCACCACCTCATTCCCTTCCACATAAGGAAGAAGGTAGAGAAAGAACTGCTGAAGCGAGGGAAGGTGGACATCATAGAATGATGGCAAAGAACAACCAGATTTCCCTATGGCATCACAAAAAAGCAAAGCAAAAGGAGAGCTGCACATGTATGTAGAAGTGAGACTCCAAAACAAAAACCATCAAAAGGCATACATAAATCCCACTGACGGCATACTGTCACCAGGGTTGTCCAACTCCAGGTCTCAAGGGCCAGATCCATGTCAGGTTTTCAGGATACCCTTCATTAGTATCCATGAAATAAATGTGCATTCAATGATTCTAAATGTATGCACATTTTTCCGCATGAATATTAATGAGGGATATCCAGAAAACCTGCCAGGATCCTGGTCCCCGAGGCCTGGAGTTGGACAACCAATGGTTCTCCAAAGTGGATCTACATGCAGGATACCACCTGCTTCTTTTGCATTCAGACCCCTGCAATATAACTACTTTCCAATCACACTTGCACATGTGTAGGTCCAAATCTCTCGGTTTCAGTGTATCATCGGCACCTGAGATCTTCAGAATGCTATACGGGAAGTCATCACTGATATTCCAGGAGCAACCAGTGTTAGTGACGAAATTCTCATGCATGCTGTGGTGGAAAATTAATAGGATGAGAGATTTCGAGAAGTCCTACAAAACTTGAAGGAAAGTGGACGAATGTTGCACAAGAGTAAATGTGCATTCTACCCGAACTAGTTGTTTATGCAAGTCCCTGACTGCCGTGCTACTCCTGAGAGATGGAGAACGTGATCCCGTAAAAATCAAACATCCCAGTAGACCACTCAGTCGCGCTGAGGGACTGGCGCACTTTGCAGAAGCAATCGTAATTTCATGAGGATGCAGCTATTTCCATCTGTATTTATGGGAACTCCATTACTCTCTTAGTAGACCCCAAACAAGTGGGGCCGCTGTTCAAGGAAAAGGCACCTAGGCCACAGTCTCAGATCGAAAATATGGATTATACCTCTGCTGGAATACTGCTTTAAGTTGATGACCATCCTGGGGTAAGCAACCCAGTGGATTATCGAGCAAAAGTGGCCTGCCAGGGAAATTGAAAGTAAAATGGCTGAGTGCATGGGGAAACATCTCCGTCTATTCATAGAAGGTGATCAACCAGCAGTGCTCAAGTTGGGGGAAACAGCGGACGCCACTCAGCAGGGCTTTAAGTGGGTCGGGCAAGCCAGGGCTGAGCCCTGTCAATTTCCAAAAACTTCCTCTCAGCCAGGGGTCCCTCAGTGCCCCACAGAGGCTAGGGTACTCACACTCAAGTGATTAACACAGCTGTGATGGAATATGTGCCAGGAAAAGCTGTCGGGCAGACAGTCAACTCATGACTGCCAAGCAATGAAGAAGTCCAAATAAATAAATATATATATATATATATATATATATATATATATATATATATATATATATATATGACTCATGTTATGTTTTGCAGTACAGATTTGTCATATACAAAAATGGGTGCACATTTTTTATGTTCCCAAAATGCTCTTTAATTGTATGCAAAGTAGCTTACATTGATTCTATTTGTCCCCTCCCCATTCTCATGGGTAGCTTCAGGGCCTGCAGAAGGTGCATCGCAACTCTTTGGTGACCCCTTTAAAATTATGTTTGTGAGCCCCCTAAACCCACTATCCCCTTCTGAGGCAACTATTTGGTGCATAGATTTTGACAGAGATGTTTCCTAATGCAAATCGCAATGGGGATATCCCTGGATTGATCATTTCTAGTGCAAAACATGAGCCCCAGCTTCAACTTCATAATTCCCCGCGTATATGCCCTGCCCCACATCAAAGAGCTAAACGAAGGTAAAACAGATCTGCGATAGCACCTCCTAAAGTCCTCTGGGGGTCATTACGACCCGGGAGCAAAGGGATACCGGGCACCGGTAATGACACCGGTGCCGGTAATCCCTTTGCGCCCTATTCCGAGGTCCCTTTGCGGGTCCTTCCTTAACACCTGGTTTTAGCAGGCGTTAAGGACGGGACCCGCAAAGGGATACCGGGGTCAATAACGGACTGCAATTTGCGGTACCGTTATTGCAGCCTTCCCCCTTCTCATTGAGCCCTATGCGGGCTCAAATGGGAATGGAGAATGGCATTTCAAATGGGGATTTACCGGACCCGCAAAGGGCGGAATGGACCGGTAAGTCCCCATACCACCACGTTGGTGGCAGTACCGGTATTGGTGCTAGTCATGGCGCTAATAGCGCCATGACTAGCACTAACCTCGGAATGAGGGCCCTCTGTCTTTGGCCTGCAAAAGCACATTAAAAGAGACACAGGGCCTCATTACGACCCTGGCGGTCCCGGAATGAACGGGGCCGGTACGAGACCGGCACCGTTCATTACGGGATGCGTGATTATGAGGTCCCCTAGTGGACCCGGAACAGACGTCTGGTAAAACCAGATGTCCTTTTCAGGTCCCGCGAGGGGACCAAGGAGCTAATAACAGGCCCGTTATTAGCCTATGGTGGCTCAAATGGGAATGGGGATGGGTTTTTCCAATGAGGATTTACCGGGTCCTCCATGGTTGGAATAGCCCGGTAGGTCCTCATTGGACGAACCCGGTACTGGAACCCGGTATGGAGGCAATAGGGGCAGCCATGCACCTATTAAGGGCATGGCTACCTCCATACTCGTAATGAAGCCCACAACCTTTAGTTTAACGAGACTGGTGTCTCGTAGGCAGTATATGCATAGCATCTGTCCCAGGGTCTGGGTCATTTCTTTTTTAAAGAATGAAGGTGATTTACTCACTGAATGAATTGCTGATTGAGAAAACGATCTTTTTACAGACAGCTATTTATTTTGAAACGGAACAAGCGGGAGCTGTATTAACATTATACAAACAAGACCACCTGAGACAATGCTGACTCAAAATACCTGTATGCAGTGCCTCATGGTGTATTGTTTGGGACAGGCGGCTCAAGGCCAAGCCAACTTCCCCTCCCTTAGGCCACGGACAGCATATTTTGGCCATCCTCCCTTTCCAGTGGCCCCCTCGATTTTGTATCCCACTTAAAGCACAGCCACTCGCCATGCCTTTCTTCACATTTGAAGCCTGCTGCAGTGTCTTGAAGCAGTCTGTTGCAAACATAAGGTGGCATGTTGGCACTATATAAAACACCAAAACTAACAATTTCATGTTCTGGCAGTCACCATCCAGGGCTTTAATTGGACCGGGGCTAGCTGGGAGCGAACCCCGGCAGGTTCAGAAATATAATTCTGAGGCAGGGCCTGCCGGAGCTCACTAATGTCCCCGGTTAGCCCTGGGCACTAGAGGGCAAGGCTTTTTTTCTAAAGCCTGAAGCTCTCGCTTATGTGCGAGAGCTACAGGCTTCAGAACAGAAAAAAAATTCCTTTACTCCACAATGGTGGCGCCGGCACCTGCGACAAAGCATCCCTCCAATCAAGAGATGCCCGTGCGCTGGCACTACCATTATCGAAGAAAAGGTGTCGCCGCTGGAAGCCGAGGACTTTTTTTTCCTAATGCCTGAGGCGCCCAATCATTTGCGGGAGCTTCAGGAAAAAAGTCCTCAGTTTCCAGCGGCCTCAAAATTTCAGCCTTAATGCTGCTGCTGTACCAACCCAGGCATGATGCCTGGCGAGGGGTATTGGCACCATTAAGGGTGGAAGGCCAAGGTGCTGTCCCCTGCCAGGCAAGCTGTTAGTACATAAAAGCAGAGATCAACAGTCTAAAGGGTGCTGATCTCTATAAAGGGCTGCTTAGTAGCCGATTAATCCAGGACTCGTCAAGGGGGCGCGGTCTAACGAGTTGGCAGGCGGCCCCAGCCATTAGGCCTCGCCCCCTTGATGAGCCCCGGCTCATTTTCCAGTGCCACTTAAGGCACTGTCACCATCTTTTCCAAAGGTACAAATAGGCATCATTTTGTCCAAGTTGCGCTTCTCTCAGAGTAGCAATGGTCTACCACACATTGTAATGTATAGCACGTAGCATACTCAAATAAACGAGAAGGGCAGTTTGCTTCAGGGCAGAAGTGTCAAGGGTAGTGTTTTGTTCCCTCTGTGACTGACCATGTTGTTTCTCCACTACAGTGCCATTCTCGCTTTGACTTCCAACCTGCAGGAGGAAGCTACCAGAAAAAGGGAGTGGGGAAGGAAATGTGTGTGTGTTTGTGTGTGTGTTTTCCTAGCCTTGTTTTGGGTGCCCATATCAGGTTGGGCTTATCGCTGGTGCTCTATACCCTGCCACCACACTATTTCAGACATGGTACCTTTGCAGAGATGTTATGCTATGTTACCCTTTGAAATGTGTCTTATGCGCTGCCTTTCTTTGCAATACTAAGCTTAAATTTGGTAAACTATGCAATATAATGCAGATTTTCTTTTATGAAATGATAAACTACCAGAAAATAATGTATATGGTATTTTAGGTTTTGATCATGTGCTTTGCTCAGTAAGACAAGTGTAATATTCTTATTATGACTTGAAAATATACTTTAAGTGATCATTATAAATAATTAACAGCATTATCTTTTGCAGGGAAGGCACAACATTTTGCCTCTCAAAATGCCATTCCCTCTTGGAACGTGCCGAACTCAGATTAAAAGCAAAGATCGGTTTCTCTATGAATTACCTTGAATTACCATGGTTGTCAGCGGCAATATTTCAGATTTATCCCAGTTAATCCCTAGGAAGGGAAAGCCGCCCAAATCTCTTTACATCTTGGACTAACAGTGGGAGATTGTCTTTAGGATTTTTGACCTATAACAGCACGTCATCGGTGTACAGTGATACAATGGACACACGCGAATATTATGTAATACCCCCATACGCATGGTGTTCCTGAATGTAGCACGCTAGTGGTTCAATAGCCAGGGTGAAGAAAAAGAGGCAACAGGGGGCAACGCTATCTTGTCCCACGTGTGGGGAATATCGGTTCAGACAGCACCTTATTCGTTATCGCCTACGCCCTGGGATTAGAGTATAGTATTAGTATTAGAGTATTAGGTCTGGGTTGGGCCTTGCCTACATGCAATGGATATCCATTGAATGCAGGCAATACCCAACCCAGACCTGCAAAGAACTCTAAACTGGAACAAACATTCCACAGAATCAAAGGCCTTCTCTGCGTCAAGAGAGGTCACCACCGCCGGTATGGTGGAGTTAATGTTATGTAAAAGTGCAAAAAGAAGTCTTAAGTTATTCTGCGTTAACTGCCCTGGAATAAAACCCATCTGATCTGGAAGCAGTAGAGCAGCCATGTGAGTTTGGATGTGATCGGCTAACAATCGTGCCAATATTTTGGTGTCTGTGTTCACCAATGACAACGGCCTATACGAGGTGCAGCTCGTCAGGTCCTTATGAGCCTTAAGGAGTACCGTTACTAGAGCAGTTCTCATGGATTCCGGCAGGTTGCCTCTCTCGACTGCGGACTCACACATTTGTAAAATATGTGGGACAAACTCCTCCTCGAACAATTCATCTCAAAGGCCGTCCATTCCCAGGGATTTATTGTTTGGTAAGGACCTGATAACTTTCTAAATTTCCTCAGCCATCGGTGTGGTATTCAGGAGTGGGGCTTGCTCTGGGTCCAGTCACCCCAGTGCCACCTGATCCAGACTTTTGGCTACGTCAGTTCTGTCTGACATCAAGCACAATGTATAGAGTGCCTTGTAATATGCATCAAAAGTGTCATTTATATCCCCATTGTCCCTAACCAGGGTGTCAGATCCATTGAGCACCTCTATGATGTTAACTGTTACCCTTTCTTTTTGGATCCCCCATTACAATGCCTTGCTTGGCTGATCCCCTTCTTCATATTCGTTGCTCGTACAGGGCCTGCCACACTTTTATCCTCCCTATCAGAGAAATCTGCAAATTCCCTCCTGTCCTCAAGCAGCAACTGATCGACAACCGTCTGCCGCCCTTCATCTGTCTATCCTCCAGCTCCATAATATCCTTTTCTAGAGAATCCAAACTGCCCTTTAGTACTCTCAGTACTCACCCCTCCCCGGAGATACAGCTACCCCTGATACAGACCTAGAATGTTATGACATGATATGATATTTTATTTGTATCACGCTCGTACACAAGTGTTTCAGAGCGTGACCAGGCAAAAAAGCGAGGGGAACAAGGGAGAAACAACAAAGAAAACAGCGATCTTACTAGGCCCAGTGACATTTAAGAAAGCGCAAGTGCATTGGAAAAGGGGGAAAGTGCATGGAAGGCGGGGGGAGAGGAAGAATGCGGAGCAGAGGAGAGAAAACAAAATAAATAAAAAATAATAAATAAATAAATAAACAAATACATAAATAAATAGGGACGTTAAACCATGGAGGTGCAGCCAGCAAGTGGCAGGTGAAAGTTAGTCAGATAGGGTATATCGGATAAGTGCAGAAGAAAAGGTGGAGGGGGACTGTATGGGTACAGATACAGAACCCTAGTGCAGAGGGCGGCCTGGAGGCAGTCCAGGAGGGTGACAGGGTGAGCAGGTACCTGGGCCCGAATGACAGAGGGGGGCCAGGTGCACAATGCCAAGAGAGGAAACAGATCAACAGGAGAGAAGGGGGCAAAGGCAGAGGAAAAGAGGAAGGTCTTGAGATGCTCTCGGAACCGGAGATGGGTTTCCTCAAGCTTCAAGGTGGCCGGCAGGCTGTTCCGAAGGGAGGCATAAGCCGAAGACAGAGATCCACCCCCAGCTCGTTTCTTAGCAAAACGACTAACCCTGAGGGAGTTAGAAGTAGAGGAGCGAAGGGCTCTAGAGGGTCTAGAGGGAAGGTATTCATGGAAGGGATATTTGAAGGCATTTTGGACCGAGGTCCCAGAAAGCCTTTTGGGCAATGCAGAGAGTTTTACACTTAATCCTTGCATCCACTGGGAGCCAATTAAGGGATTTCTGGGCTGGAGAGATACAATCCCAGGGCTTGAGGCCAAGGACACATCTTGTAGTCCTGTTCTGGATTAGTTGTAAAGGGCGGAGAGTGGAGGCAGGTAGATTTAGAAAGACACTGTTACAGTAATCCCGTCTGGAGAAAACCAACGCTTGGAAAACAGTGAGCTTTTGAGGGAAGGAGAGGAAAGGCAGAGTACCTCTAAGGAGGTGCAATAAAACGTTTGACTTTTTGGAGACGTCAGATATGTGTGCCGAGAAGAAAAGTGTAGAATCAAAGATAACCCTGAGGTTCTTAGCTGCATAGGTGGGGGTGGGAGGAGGGCCAAGGGAGGCTGGTCAGAGAGAGAGAGAGAGAGAGAGGAAAGGATGCAGATGGTTTACCAATAAGGGGGATCTCAGACTTGTTGGCATTTAGACATAGATCACTGGCGGCACAGCAATTTTCAATGGCGATTAGACAATCAGAGATGAGGAAAGGAGAGGAGGAGGCAGAAGGAAGCCTGAAAATGAGTTGGGTGTTGTCAGCATAGCACTGGAAAGTTGAGCAGAAAATGGAGATGCAGTAGACGAGAGTTGACAGGTATTGGTTGAAAAGCCAGGGCGAGAGGTTAGACCCCTGGGGGACACCACATGAGGAGAGAGAGTTAGATAGAAGAAAGGAAGTACCCAAGTTGCACCTGGGAGGGTCGGTCAGCGAGAACAGAGGTCATCCAGGCCAGAGCCTGATAAGTGATACCCAGGTTGTCACAGAGACGATTGAGCAGGGTGATATGGTTGACCGTGTCGAAAGTAGAGGAGAGATCAAGTAGGATGAGGACAGAGGGAATGTTAGAATTGGGGTTGGAGAGCAGGTATTCATGGATGTTCAGGGGAGCAGTTTCCATGCTTCTGGCAGCTCTGAAGCCAGATTGGTGATCATGGAGGGAGCCAACAGAGTTGGAATGAAGATTAAGCTGAGAGATGGCCAGCTTTTCCAGGAGCTTACCCAAAAAGGGAGTAATGGAGATTGGGCGGTAGTTTGCAGGGCATGATGGATCAGCAGTGGATTTCTTGAGGAGAGGATGCACAAGGGAGTAATTGAGAGGGGAGGGGAAAGAGCCAGAGGCAAAGGAGAGGTTGCAGAAATTGGCAAGGGCTGGAGCAAGGGTGTCAATGTGGTCCTTAATGGTTTTAGAGGAACAGGGATGGACCTGTTTTGATGAGGGTTTCATAGATCGGACTTGTCTAGCTACCTCATCAGGGGGAAAAAAGAGGAAAGGAGGAGAAAGGGGGAGGGTAGCTGAGGGAGGGTCAGCAAGCTAAGAAGGAGAGGGAGAGGAGGGGGAGCAGAAGAGAGGGTGTACAAGATGTCCTGGGTTTGAGAGATAAAGTGAGAGGCAAGGGCATTGCAAAGAGCCTGGAAGACGAGAGGAGGGGTGGAGACTGCAGAAGGGTTGGCCAGCTCCTGCACGTTTTTGAAGAGTTTGGCTGAATTGTTAGATGCCGCAGAGAAGCAGGCTTGTATGTGGACTCTCTTAGTGCGGACAGCAAGTCGGTATTGCCTTTGCAGCAGATGGCAGGCCAGTTTGTCATAGGATGAGCAAGAAGCCCTCCATTTCCTCCCGGCAGCTCTATACTTCCGTTTAAGTGTAGCTAGGTCAGAGTCATACCAAGAATTGCACTTGGATTTGGATTTCAAACGGATCCTCATGACGAGGGCAAGAGTATCGAGAGTAGCAGATTAAGGGTATTAAGGGGGGGACAGATGAGATCAAGACATCAAGTGTGTGCCCAGCAGAGTGAGTCGGGCCAGAGGGAAGGATAAAGAGGGAGAGTGAGACGCAGAGGTCGTGAAAGAGTGCAGATGAGGGACAGGTAGAATCAAGATTGATGTTGAGGTCACCAAGGAGAAGTAGTTGAGTGGTTGAGGCCAAGAGGGAGTAGGCGAGGTCAGCCCACTCGGAGAGAAAAGAGGTGATTTGACCAGGGGGCTGGTAGAGAGTAGCAACAGCAATCGAGTGGTTAGGAGAGAGAGAGAGAGTCTGCAGCCTAGGACTTCAAAAGAGGAGTAAGCTTGATTGGGATTGGGAGAGGCAGGAATCCACTCAGGGAAGATCAGAGCTACACCCCTTCCAGGCCGGTTGGATCTGGGGGCTGAGAGGATCTTTTAGCCTTCGGGGAGGAGAGTGTCAAAACTTGTGACAGAGCTGGCTGTGAACCACATCTCGGTGAGACCGAGGACATCAAGGTCGAGTTCTTCTAAGAGGTGACAGATGCCAGAAGAGTGTTTAACAGCTGAGCGAGAATTGAGAGTGGTAAGATGAAGAAGGTTGCCAGCCTTAAGGACCTTCCGCGGAGGGGTACAGATCAGAGGTATGCCCTGCGGAGGTGTGGAAGGAGCTTGAGATGGGTCAGAGAAGGAAGTGGAGGAGGGCAAGGTAGCCAGGGGAGGAAAGTAGGGGACAGCTGGAAATGAGAGCAAGTTGATGAGATGAGGGAACCGCCTATCAAAGAGGAGGAGATTAGCCTGAGGGCCTTGCACCATGATGGTACCATTTAGATAGACATTGATGAACACTCTGGAGGAGTCAAAGATATCCATACGGACTTCCCAGCGGGTGCCACCATTAATGGGAGAGGAGGAGACAGGACAGAGCATAAAGAACATATGAGGGGTCCAGAGATCTGGTGAGAGTACGAAAAAAAGGATGTCAGTGAGGGTTTGTCTTGCAGACGCGCTGTAACAGGTATCAGCGATGGGGAGACCTGGGTTGGAAGCTAAGATATACTTTTAGAATTTTTTTCCTACCAGACTTAGTGAGAAGGGAAGGGAAGTTGATAGAGAAACAATTGGAATAGATAGGAGAAACAGATAATGACATGGGCAGGTAGAGAGAGGAGGCAGTAGGAGAAATATACAAGATCAGAGGTCTGGAGCAGTCACTGGGCTAGCAGGTTACAATTTAGGGCCAAAGTAAGGTGAGAAAAAACACACCCAAATTTGACTTTCCTAAACACACCCAAATTTCAATTTCCTAAACAGACTCAAATTTCACTTTCCCAAACACACCCAAATTTCAATTTCCTAAACAGACACAAATTTCACTTTCCTAAACACACCCAAATTTCAATTTCCTAAACCGACCCAAATTTCAATTTCCTAAACAGACCCAAATTTCACTTTCCCATGCATACCCGAATTTGACTTTCCTTAACACACCCAAATTTGACTTTCCCAAACACACCCACATTTCACTTTCCCAAACACATCCAAATTTCACTTTTGTAAAAAACACACAAATTTCACTTTCCTATACACACCCAAATTTCACTTTCCTAAACACACCCACATTTCACTTTTCTAAACACACCCAAATTTCACTATCAAGGCAATTTCTAAGGCTCCAATAGGTAAGAGAAATGAGGTAGGATAATCAGTGAGTGTGAAGGTAAAACCAGTTATAAACCAGAAGAAGGTAGAGTGAAGGTCAATGAAGTGAAATCAAAAGGGTAGGCAGAGGGAGGGAAACTAACAAAAAGAGAGGGAAGAGAGTCTTGGAAGTCCAGTTTCATAGCCGAGGGATCAGGCAGCCCCAGGGAGGGTCAGGCTGTTGTGGTAGCATCATGAAGCGTCCCAGTAAGCGGACAGGGAAGCTGACAGGGGCCTTAGAAGTGGGCCTTGAGTGAGGGGGCCGGCTAAAGCCTTCCGGTTCCTCGTTGAACAGAAGAGGCAGCAACCCAGCCAATCACTGTCAAGTAGAACAGAGGCAGAAAGCAAGCACTGTGTCACGATGCCTGCCCCAGACATCCAGAACAGATCAATCTATCCAGGGAACAGGCATCCATGAATACCCAGGAATTCCCAAAAACCCGTCTAGGGGCTATATTGGTTCAGTCCTGGCGCCGTAGGCGCCAGGCTCATATTGCCATCTTTAAATTGTGCAGGTCATCCTGCAAAGAACTCACATACAGGCCATCATGAGGCCATGAAGGGACTACTTTCCTTTAGGAACTATTTTACTACTTGGGTTTGGTACTGGAACTCTTTACCTGGGAACTACTTTTTTGATGCTATTTAAACCATGCTCGAAGAGCAGCACACGCTTTGCGTTATTCTGCATCTCAGCAGCGTAACGCTCACTGTGTCTGCAGTCCATTATTCAGTCTACAGCGACACCCGTTTGTGTCCGAAGCCGATCCTAGAGAAAAGGAAAGAAGAAGAGAAGGTTAGAACAGGAAGATTCCCATTTGGTCATCATCTTCTCCTGGAGCAGCCGCACCTGTGAGAAAGGGAAAAAAAACATTTAAAACAACTGCATCGCATTGCCAGCTGCAGCGCCGCGCCATACTCACCTATCATTAGTGCATCTTCACGACCCAGTGCGGTGCCCGTTGAATCGCTGCTCGCAACAACAGCATCTGAAAAAACAAGAACAAACAAAAGGTGAGCAGGGTTCCGCCAAAGGCATTCACTTACTTACCGCAAGATACTTACTTGGCATATTACCGCTCGAGGCAGCGCTGGTCACCATTCTACGGTCGACATTTTCGCAAAGGCGCCGCACCTGCAACGAAGAGAGAGAACTATTGGTTAATCGCACTTGGAACAATATTACTTGCTAAACAGTGCTTGGTGCAAACTGACTCTTACCAAGGCGCTACTTTCATCCATCGAAGCAAACTCGCTCCTCGGACAAGGCTGCATGGGGAAAGGTATGAAAGGAGCATGAGTGAATAAACAGATATTTGAACTCTAAAAGAACTATACATTTGGTTTACATGCAACTAACCTCAGAGTCATTATTTGTCTGGAACTCTGCCAAATACCTTCGGATCAGTGAAGTAACTGAAGTTCTACTCGCCCCTGCACTCCAAACACAGGATGGAGAGTTCATCCTTCCTAACTATAAGGTGAGACTTTACGAAGGGGCATACTAGAAGTTTTCGGTAAGATAGTGTTAGTGTAAACCCCTCTACCACGGGTGGCTAATTCCCTTTACTGCTTCTAGGAAAATCCTCTTGTGGGCCAGCGAGACGAAACTGAGTGGGCAAGTGCAGTCGATCATCACTTCGCTACGAGTCACACTGGTGGAGACCGCAGCAGTCCAGCTTCGTTCGGCGCCCCCGTGGAATCCAGGTGAGCATGACAGAACGCAAAGCCATACTACAAATCTCCACCCGGGCGTCATGGAGACCTCAGAGACTGACCAATTAGCCCAACTACTGGGGGAACTTAGGGCTGAAGTGCATTCCGCCCGTCAAGAGACTAATGCTCTCAGGAGAGAACTGATTGTGGCAAAAGAATGTACAGATGATCTCGCCAGACAATTACTTTCAAGTTCAAGCAGGACACACACCTTTACCGGGACTTGGGGGAGCTCCTGCCCAAGCTCAATCAAGTAATCCAGCACAAGTGATTTTACCAGGGACAGTCCCTTTAGCACCACCAGAACGCTTTGTGGGGGACCCTAAAAGGTTTGCCGTGTTTATGAACCAGTGCCGCTTGCACTTTTTATGTAGACCTGGAGCGTTTCCGTATGATCAAGCAAAGGTAGCCTTTGTACTATCGTATCTCAGCGGCAGTGCAGCCGATTGGTCTATTTCACTAGTCAACCAGGATGACCCTCTTCTTCGGGATTTTCAGGGTTTTCAACTAAGCATGGAAAAACTCTTTGTCTGACATTCTCAAGGCCAAGCTTTGGATAACAAACTTTTGTCCTTGTGTCAGGGTAACCAGGATTTGCTGACCTACATCGCAACTTTCAATAGGTTGGTGGTAGAAACCGGATGGCCAGAAGTCAAGCGGATTACGCTATTTCATCATGGGCTACGAGGTGAACTAAAAGACGTTTTAGCACAAGTAGTGAACACACCTCAAGAATGTGCTGAATACATTGACCTGGTTGTTCAGTTAGATCACAGACTTCAGAATCGAAAGGCTGATTGGGCTAGATTCGAGAATCGAGTATTGGTAAGACCTAAGGACAACGTCACCCCCAAAGGAACTGATGTACCAGAACCCATGCAAATTTGACTCAAAAAGAAAGGGACAGAAGGCGACAGTTACAATTGTGTTTGTATTGTGGAACCTCGGAAGAAGGTGGTAGGAGTCGCCGACAAAAGCAACATGGAATCAGAGCCGGGAAACGACCACGCCCGACAAGCGTAGAGGTCCGCTTGCCGAGCATAACGAAGGACACTCAGACCTCGCACCTAATTATATCAATGGTCCTTATAGATCATCGACAGCCATCTCGTATGCACGCAGTGAGAGCATACATTGATAGCGGAGCCATAGGAAACTATATGGATGAAGAATTGGCTACAAGGATGAACCTGTCTCTTTGCGAAAAAACCACCACTGATCACTAATCTAATCACCACCATTGATGGGACCGAAATAGCTTCTGGTCCAGTAACTCATTCAACTATGGAGATGACACTGTTGGGTTAAGATGGGCATCGAGAGAACATTGTGTTTGACTTAATCAAGGGCCCACAGTTCCAAATAATTCTGGGGATGCCCTGGTTGGAAACTCATAATCCTTGTATTGACTGGCGAGAAAAGAGAGTGACCTTCTCGGATTGTGAACACACTTGTTACCCTGAAGAAACTTTGATCAAAAAACTGGCTACGGTCACGAATCCGCCAACTCAGCTACCCCAGGAATACCAGGAATTTCAGGATGTTTTCCTAAAAGACCAAGCAAACACGTTACCACCCCACAGATCATACGATTGCCAGATCGATCTCCTACCTGGGGCTCAAGTCCCATGCAGTAGAATCTACGCCCTCACAGAACCCGAAAATCTTAATTTACGGCAAAATTTGGATCAATACCTAGCTAATGGCTTCATTCGCCCATCCAAGTCTCCGGCGGCATCGCCTTTATTCTTCATTCCTAAAAAGGAAGGGGACCTCAGGACTTGTATTGACTATCGCGCATTAAATCAAATAACGGTAAAAAAACGATACCCGTTGCCCCTGATCCCAGAACTACTGGACCAGGTGAAAGATGCTGGTATCTACACTAAGTTGGACCATCGAGAGGCGTATCATCTGGTACTCGTAAAAAAGGGCGACGAATGGAAGACTGCCTTCCGTACCAAATACGGATTGTTCGAATACCAGGTGATGCCTTTTGGGCTTTGCAACGCACCAGCAGCTTTCCAGTATTTTATGAACGGTGTCCTTCGTGAACTCATAGACGTCTGTGTTGTTGTATACATAGACGACATCTTGGTATACTCTTCATCTGAACAAGACCATGTGAAACATGTTCGTGTTGTAGTAGAAAAACGCGTCAGCATAAATTATATGCAAAATTGGAAAAGTGCGTTTTTCATACTTCGGAAGTCGAATTCCTTGGATTTATCCTGAACCCAAATGGAGTTCGAATGGATTCACGAAAGGTGGATGCAATCCTCAAGTGGCCCTCACCTACCTCAATTAAAGGGGTACAGAGTATGCTTGGATTTGCACATTTTTACTGCAGATTCATTCCTGATTTTTCACATCTTGTACACCCCATCACAGCTCTTTTGCGGAAGAATAAATGCGTCCAGTGGACTGAAGAAGCAGAAAAGGCCTTTCAAAACCTAAAACAGAAATTCACTTCAGCTCCTGTTTTAAAGCACCCACACCCAGATCTTCCATACGTGGTTGAAACAGATGCATCCAGCTTAGCCATGGGCGCTGTCCTTTCCCAAAAGGATCCTGAGACTGGTCAACTTCACCCGGTGGCATTCTGGTCACGGAAATTTTCAGCACCTGAGTTAAACTATGCAGTTACCGACAAGGAATTACTGGCCATAAAGTCGGCGTTCAAGGCCTGGCAGCATTATCTTTTTGGGGATCGACACATCATCACCGTAATCACGGACCACAGGAATTTACAATATCTAAAGACAGCCAAGGCTCAATCATCACGCCAACACAGATGGGCCTTATTTTTTGCAGAATATGAGTTTGTGATAACTTACCGACCTGGTTGTCGAAATGGCAAAGCAGATGCTTTATCTCGTATTGGAATGGGAGAAGCATATTCAAATCCAGAACCAGTACCCATAATCTCAGAGAGAAGAATTCTTGGAATAACTACTCTACAGACTCTGGACGGCGTCCATAAAGAGATTCAGCAGCTTTTCGACCCTGCAGCCTTACAAAGCTGGTTAAACAAAGGCAAAGATTATTCAATCATCGATCACCTACCATACTATCAAGGACGTCTTTACCTACCAAGTAAAGAACTACAAGAACAAGTTATCTCCAATTATCATGAGTCTTTGGTAGAAGGGCATCCTGGGATCGCTAAAACCGAGGCCAAGATCAAAAGACAATTCTGGTGGCCTACTTGGCGGAAAGACATTAAGTCATTTATACTGTCTTGCGGTATTTGTGCCCAAAATAAGACCCAGAAGAAGGAACCAGCAGGTCTATTACAACCTTTGGACATTCCACCTACGCCGTAGGCATACCTTATCCCTTGACTTAATTACTGACCTTCCCCCATGTAAAAGGTACAACACCATCCTATTAATAATGGATCTTTTTTCCAAAATGGCTCATTTCATTCCATTAAAGGGTCTACCTTCAGCCTCGACATTGGCCAAAGAATTTCTAGAACATATTGTCCGAATACACAGATTCCCCTCCGTACTGGTTTCAGACCGGGGAAGTCAGTTCATTTCTCAATTTTGGAGGAAATGCTGTCAATTGGCCCAAATCGATGTAAGACTATCAACCAGCCACCATCCTCAAACCGATGGTCAAACTGAGAGGACCAATCAAACACTAGAGCAATATCTACAGTGCATGTTACATCAAACCGAAGGCAATTGGAAGGAAATTTTGTGGATATCCGAGTATGCCTACAACAACTCATTGCACTCAGGAACAGGACAGAGTCCATTTTACACTATATATGGACGGCATCCTCGAACCTCTGAACTCGACCCGCCTCAACACTTAGAGATGCCCGCCGTGAGCAACCTACACGCCACTATAACACAGGCCTTTAAAAGTGCAACCGAACATCTGAAACAGGCTAAAGAGAGATACAAGAAAACCACAGATCAACATAGAAGCGAAGCTCCGAAATACCAGATAGGAGACCAAGTTTGGCTAGCTTCAAGACACATACCTTTAAAGGGGACTCACACCTTTAACCCCAAGTATTTGGGACCTTACACTATTAAAGCCATTATTATTCCTGTGGCTGTCAGATTGGAGTTACCGTCAAATATGCAAATTCATCCAGTCTTTCATGTTTCACTTTTAAAGCCAGTACAGCCAGGGACAAGACTAACCAAACCACCTAATCCCATCCTAATAGTCGGAGAACCAGAATTTGAAGTTAAAAATATTTTGGACTCAAAAATAGTCAAATCAAGACTTTTTTATCTGATTGACTGGTCAATGAATTTCTAGAACATATTGTCCGAATACACAGATTCCCCTCCGTACTGGTTTCAGACCGGGGAAGTCAGTTCATTTCCCACTTTTGGAGGAAATGCTGTCAATTGGCCCAAATCGATGTAAGACTATCAACCAGCCACCATCCTCAAACCGATGGTCAAACTGAGAGGACCAATCAAACACTAGAGCAATATCTACAGTGCATGTTACATCAAACCGAAGGCAATTGGAAGGAAATTTTGTGGATATCCGAGTATGCCTACAACAACTCATTGCACTCAGGAACAGGACAGAGTCCATTTTACACTATATATGGACGGCATCCTCGAACCTCTGAACTCGACCCGCCTCAACACTTAGAGATGCCCGCCGTGAGCAACCTACACGCCACTATAACACAGGCCTTTAAAAGTGCAACCGAACATCTGAAACAGGCTAAAGAGAGATACAAGAAAACCACAGATCAACATAGAAGCGAAGCTCCGAAATACCAGATAGGAGACCAAGTTTGGCTAGCTTCAAGACACATACCTTTAAAGGGGACTCGCACCTTTAACCCCAAGTATTTGGGACCTTACACTATTAAATCCATTATTAATCCTGTGGCTGTCAGATTGGAGTTACCGTCAAATATGCGAATTCATCCAGTCTTTCATGTTTCACTTTTAAAGCCAGAACAGCCAGGGACAAGACTAACCAAACCACCTAATCCCATCCTAATAGTCGGAGAACCAGAATTTGAAGTAAAAAATATTTTGGACTCAAAAATAGTAAAATCAAGACTTTTTTATTTGATTGACTGGAAAGGTTATGGTCCACAAGAAAGGTCATGGGAACCAAGTGACAATGTTCATGCACCTCGATTGGTGAAAAGGTTCCACCAGAATTTCCCTGACAAGCCGGGGCCTGCAAGGAGAACCGCCTTAGGAGGGGCCTTGGGGGGGGAGTGCTATCACAATGCCTGCCCCCAGACATCCGGTACAGATCCATCTATCCAGGGAACAGGCATCCATGAAGACCCAGGAATTCCCAAAAACCTGTCTAGGGGCTATATGGGTTCAGTCCTGGCGCCGTAGGCGCCAGGCTCATATTGCCCTCTTTAAATTGTGCAGGTCACCCTGCAAAGAACTCACATACAGGCCATCATGAGGCCATGAAGGGACTATTTTTCTTTAGGAACTATTTTACTACTTGTGTGTGGTACTGGAACTCTTTACCTGGGAACTATTTTTTGATGCTATTTAAACCACGCCCGAAGAGCAGCACACGCTTTGCGTTATTCTGCATCTCAGCAGCGTAACGCTCACTGTGTCTGCAGTCCAGTATTCGGTCTACAGCTACACCCGTTTGTGTCCGGAGCCGATCCTAGAGAAAAGGAAAGAAGAAGAGAAGGTTAGAACAGGAAGATTCCCATTTGGTCATCATCTTCTCCTGGAGCAGCCGCACCTGTGAGAAAGGGATAAAAAACATTTAAAACAACTGTGTTGCATTGCCAGCTGCAGCGCCGCGCCAACTCACCTATCATTAGAGCATCTTCACGACCCAGCCCGGTGCCCGTTGAATCGCCACTCACAACATCAGCATCTGAAAAAACAAGAACAAACAAAAGGTGAGCGGGGTTCCGCCAAAGGCATTCACTTACTTAATGCAAGATACTTGGCATATTACTGCTCGAGGCAGCGCTGGTCACCATTCTACGCTCAACATTTTCGCAAAGGCGCCGCACCTGCAGCGAAGATAGAGAACTATTGGTTAATCACACTTGGAACAATATGACTTGCTAAACAGTGCTTGGTGCAAACTGACTCTTACCAAGGCGCTACCTTCATCCATCGAGGCGAACTCGCTCCTTGGACCACGCTGCATGGGGAAAGGTATGAAAGGAGCATGTGTACAGACATTTGAACTCTAAAAGAACTATACATTTGGTTTACACGCAACTTACCTCTGAGTCATTATTTGTCTGGAACTCTGCCAAATACCTTCGGATCAGTGAAGTAACTGAAGTTCTACGCGCCCCTGCACTCCAAACACAGGATGGAGAGTTCATCCTTCCTAACTATAAGGTGAGACTTTACAAAGGGGAATACTAGAAGTTTTCGGGAAGATAGTGTTAGTGTTAACCCATCTACCACGGGTGGCTAATTCCCTTTACTGCTTCTAGGAAAATCCTCTTGCGGGCCAGGCAGACGAAACTGAGTGGGCAAGTGCAGTCGATCATCACTTCGCTACGAGTCACACTGGTGGAGACCGCAGCAGTCCAGCTTCGTTCGGCGCCCCCGTGGAATACAGGTGAGCATGACACACTGCCTCAGTTGTTGAGGAGGCTCAGGCATCCATCTTGAAAGCACCACAAGGTGCCAGTTGTTAAAGTACTGTATGCCCCAAAATCCACTGCTTTACATATTCCAAGTGAGCAGGGGCCACAACAAATCAACCCCAAAGCGCAATGATGAAGCACTGAGAATTCGGATTTAAATGCGCCCCAAAAAAATTAAAGTAGTGATTGTTGCAGAGAGTCAAGAAAATGCCTGTAAAATTCGTATTTGGAGCAGAAATCGATCAGAAAGTTGCTCCTTCCTCCAAAGGTGGACAGAGAGCAGCACTGCACCAAACGTTCACTCCAAAGAAAAACGAGCAGCCAGGTGAGGTGGTATGTTTCCCATACCACTGCTGCATCAGGTACTGAGTCGGCATCATGTTCAAGAAATTGCTATATATCTTAGGCAATTTCATCATGAAACAAACGGTCCAATGCCTGATTCTCAAATCTCCAGTGTGTGAGTTTAGATCTTGGGACCTCACTTTTAAACGTCAAAGTAACAGGGGAATGGTCAGAGAGTGTTCTGGGTAAGATCTGCCTGCCTCTGCCTGAGGATGCTGGTGAAGTCCCAGGCCCTGCTCCACCTGGCCTGGGAGAACCCCTCTGCAGCTGGCAGACACTTACAGCATTCACCATAGCAAGAGTACAGCTGCACTCCAAGATGGCAGACCTCACCACTGTGTCCTACAACATTGCCGGAACCCAGCTTGATAGGCTAGATGTGCCAGCTTCCATGCAACCTGATTGGCCGCCTCCATGTTTTTGTCCTGCCCCCACAAGCCGGCAGGCAAAGCCGGCCTGTGGCGAAGGCACGGCCAAAGGCACTCTTGATCTGCCAGCCTGATCCTGAGGATGATAGTGAGGAGAGGTCCAAGGCCTTGCTCCACCTGGCCTGGGAGGCCCCATCAGCAGCCATTGGACCCTTGCAGTGTTCACCATAGCAGGATCACAGCTACACTTCAAGATGGCGGACCTCACCACTGAGTCCTACAACACAGCAGGCACCCAGCTTAATTGGCTGGAAGTGCCATCCTCCACGCGACCTGATTGGCCACCTTCATGTTTTTGTCCTGACCCCACAAGCCAGCAGGTGAAGCCGGCCCAGGTCGAAGGCACTCTTCATCTGCCTGTCTTTGCCTGTCTGCACCCGGCAAGCTGCCTGCTGCTGACCTGCCTCACTCATTGGTATGGCCTTTGCTTTCTGTCTTCACTATCCTTTTCTCTGGAGCCATCCTTACCACTGTGGATCAATCTGTCCAGCCCTTGCTGGCCTACGATGTCGATATGCCTACCAGTGCACTATTTAGGTAAGCTTTGTTGCTGCCCATCGTCCATATGATCTTGGATTGACCACACTACATCTCTCCCTTGCTCCTTCTAGTCCCCTGAACTCTTTCTCCCCCACCAATGACTGCCGCAATCCGCCTTGATTCTGCCTAGCACTGCCTCTGCCTCTGTCCATAGTCCACCACACCCACTCCTTCTAATTACCATGGACCTTACCTCTGGTGATCACCACCTCCTTCGTCCTGGTCACCTTTCCATGGGTGTTGATCCACCGGAAATTGCTGGACTTCCCACAACATGACTTTGTTCCTAACTTAACATATATGCAGCATTCTGCTGCTGATTGACGTTACCTGCAAACAACGCAACTTTTACCTTTTTTGATGCATCCTAGTACTATGCTTTACCTGCAACTATACCTTCTTAATCTTTCCTTGCCTCCTGGTGCTGCCACTCTTACTTGCCTGAATAACTGATGTAGCCCAGGCACCATGGGGTCTTGTCAGACTTTGCATTTACCAATATTTTGTCACTGTTATATCTGCCCGGCAATGTACTTGTACTTAACCTAGCTGTTAGCCATTTGTACCTGCATTTTTGATGTAGCTCCCCTCAGCATGAGGTGAGGGGTCCAATTTTTAATTTTGCCTAATTGTTCCTGCACACTTGATGTAGCCCCTGCGCCATAGGGTGAGGCTTTCCCAAATTGTGCACCCATTTCCAGCCTTGTGCTGTGTTTGAAGCTGTTCACTTGCACTTAATGCACCCTTCTATTCCCTTCCGCATGATCATTACTCCTTCCTCCCCGTCCTGCACTTCCCCTCCTCCATCCTCTCCCCCCTTTCTGTTACTGCAATTACATGCTCCGAATTGTCTCAAGACCTAGAAGGAACGTTATTGTTTGTCTACTTCCTTGCTCATACCCACCCTACTCTTCCCCTCCTCCATCCTCTCCACTCTTTCTGTTACTGCAATTACACGCTCCAAATTGTCGCAAGGCTTTTTTTCTTCCATGTTCCTCCCCCTCCCTTGTCTTGATGCACCTTGAAGCACCATTTTGCTGAATATGTGCATTATAAATACCTAATAAATAAAATAAAATAATCGTTGCATCTGCAATGCTCCTCGCTATGTCATGTGAGACCATTATGTAATTGATACTAGATGCAGAATCGTAAACAGTCGAGTAATATGTGTACTCCCTCCATCCCGAATGTCACGCGTCTACCAGCCATGATAGTCTGCTATATCCTGCTAGACCACGTCCGGTGCATAGATATTCAAGGTTACCACTTTCAAAGCTAGCATTTCCCCGGCTATAATGATATATCGTCCATCCCCGTTTATTACCCGTTCATGTAACTTAAGACGCAATGAAGTAGGTATGTAAGTGCCCACCACCGGCCACAGCCTCCTCTTTTTTGGAGCAAATCCACTGCTTCAAGAAAGGAAACTGGAGGCTGCTTTCAAAACAGGTCAGGTTCAAAGACCCCTTTGACACAAGTATTATAACACCAGCCACAAATTCAGTGGCTGTGGAGGTGGGAAGCAAAGCAGGAGGAAACAGTCCTCTGACTGCCCATCCAGTCACTCGTGCTTCACAGTTGAATCGGAGCAGACCACCAATTTAGTTTATAACTTGTCCTCTTACCAGCTCACCCCGCCGGAAGTGACAGTACTGAATAAAAGCCTATTGTTTGTACCGTCAGCATTCAACAACTATGTAGACATTCAAATTGATTTGTTTAAATTTGTTCAGAAATTAAAGTTGAACAAATTCTTTGCAAACCAAGTAAAACAATCTGTGTCATCTGAAATTCATTTTCCGCCTTCTAGTATATCTATGCAAACACTGTTATCTACTTAAGTATTGGCTTCACTGGAAGATAGGGCGGGTGAACCAGAATTTACTGTGCCTGATGTGTTAAATGAATTGAACATTGAACAACAAAACATGGCCATAATAATTAATGAGTAAATCTCTTTTGACCACAATATGCGATAGACACCTTCCATAAAGCTGTCACCAGAGATATTCATGCAATTGCAGACAGAATAATTCCAAAGAAATTCTTCAATCTAACTGTCTCTGAATCCAAGGCTTTCAAACAATTATTAGGAAACAACTCTCTTATTATTAAGGAAGCAGACAAAGGCGGTAATATAGTCATCCTAGATAAGGTGGACCACATACAAATGGGGCTCAATCATCTCAACACACCAGGCTGTTATACAGTGTTACCATCTAACCCTACGAGAAATATTGTATCACTGGCAAGTCAGCTGATCCTTAAATGGCACAAAAAAGGGTTACTAACTGATGTTGAAAAACAATTTCTGGTGATGTCACAACAATCTATTCCTTTCCAAAAATCCACAAAGACTACGATCAAATTCCGAAAGGTAGGCCGATAATGAGTGGAAAGGGCTGGGTAACTGAACCTTTATCACAATACATTAATGAATGTCTGATTCCAGAAGTTGAACACTTACCGACATACATCCGGGACACAATGCATGTTCTACAAATATTCAATGAATTGCAAATCGTTGACAACCGATTTTTTGTCACATTGGATGTGAAGTCCCTATATATATGCATACAACATGACCTAGCAATAGAGAGTGTGAATGACATATTCAGGGGCAAGACAGCCTCTTTCTATGAGCATATAGCGCGGGTGAAAGAACTACTTACATTTGCATTAGAAAACAATGTGTTCCTGTTCAATGGGTCAATCTACAAACAGAAGGTGGGTATTACCATGAGAGCCAGTTATGCTCCAGCTTTGGCTAACATATTCATGCATCAATTTGAACAGCTATATGCATTGATCAAACCCTTATTTCAGCCATTCATATGCTTATGGAGGCTTTGTATTGATGATGTTATTAGGGTGTCGACTGGCATAGTGTGAGATTTAACTGATTTTGTCACATATCTCAATTCAAATAACTGGGGCCTATCATTTACCCACACATTAAGCATATTCAGCATAGAATTCTTGTACCTTAGAATCACAATTAATTACTCTGAGTGGCTTCATGACACATTCCTTTAGAAAAACCACGTCAGTAATTTCTGTGCTACATACTACGAGTTTCATAAACTATCTGTAGTCGGGAATATGATTATCGGGTTGAATGTAGAAAAATCAGACAAAGATGTCTGGCAAGAGGCTACTCATCTGCAGTATTCTATTCAGCACAACATGAGGTCAACCAGATGGAGAGAGTTTCTTTGCTTACTCCTAAATCTAAAGATCATGCTATGAGTCCCAGAACACTCAGATTTATCACAAGGTACAATCCATACAGCCAGCTTTTGTATCATACGCTTTAAAAAAAAACTGGCATCTCCTAAGACTGGATAAAGGTTTGTTGGAACATCTTGATACCTAACCACATATCACATACAGCAAAGCTCCTACATTGAGGACGTTGTTATGTCCTTCATTCATGAGGGATACACAGCAGACACGGAGATTGATTATATAAAATGTGGAAAGGGGGCTTTCATAAATATGGAGGCTGCTCAATGTGCCCATTTGCCTTTGAAACAAATGTGATTAACTTACGAAATACAGGCACTCAGAAAGTGGCAACATTCATCAATTGGAATTCCAAATTTGTAATTTATTGCATCGTTTGTACGTGTGGTTCTCATTATATAGGTAGCACAATTCGGGCTCTAAAAGATAGGATTCGTGAACATGTACGTGCGATTTCCAGTCAAGATGACAAATAAGCATTGCCTTTGCATTGGCAAAGATATCCTCAAATGGACAACACTAAAGACTTGAGGTTGGTAGGAATGATACAAGCACCCTAATCACATCGAGGTGGGAACCGAGAACTCATGTTGAGGCAATTAGAGTCTTGCCTTATCTGCAAATATAGGACAGTCCATTGCGGTCTAAACACTGACCATGAGTTTTCTGTGTTCTTGTGACTATGTATCTGCATATATACAATCAGACATCCAGGTCTGAAAGGAATGAACGTTATCAAGAGACACTGTGCACAGTGAAATTATACTGTAACAATGTCCATACATTGGCCCTCATTAGGACCCTGGCGGTAAGGGGTTTGCGCCAGCGTTAGCTGCGCCGACCCCTTACCGCCAACTACGAGTTCCCATAGCGCCATGGTCATTTTTCCGCCCGCTTTTTGCGGGCGTAAAAATCCATGGCGCTATGGGACCTCGGTGTTAATTACGCCACCGTAGTGTATGGTGGCGTAATTAACACCTTCCCCACTCCCATTGAGCCCTATGGGGCCGAAATGGGAATGGGGAAGGGTAAATGGGTCAATGGGGACTTACCGCCCCGCCGACCTTGGAATGGGGCGGTAAGTCCGCCATCCGCCATGGCGTAAAGGGACTTTGCGCCATGGCGGAAAAGTCCGCCGATGGCGGAAAAAATCCGCCAGGGTCGTAATGAGGGCCATTGGGTTTTAAAAACATGCCATTAAACCTTGTACGTAAACTGTCTGCCCTGCTCCTTGCTGTTTCTTCAATGCATAATATTGTTGCACTAAGACTTCAATGCAGATCTATGCGGTGGGTAGCTATACATATTATTGTCATGTAGATGTGCATACATTGAAAAGTTTGTCAAATATAATACGCATTCAAAAAATAATTATGTGTTCTTTAATGTCTATTTGGGGAACATCAGAGCCAAGGCTTGGGCTTGTGACCCTGAGACTCACAAATGGGAAACAATGTATATGGAAAGATTTTAGTTGGAACAGTGGTCTGACTGATGGTCCTTGTTATCCCTATCCCATTCCAAGATGGTGGTGCGATGCAGCCTAGCCATTATCTTTCAAAGTGGCAGCAGTAGCTCAGAATAACATTAGAGTTGGTACATGACATCATTAATCGTATGCAATTGAATTCCTAATGTGATTAGTTTTTGTGGTGGTAGCAGTGAACCCGACTGCAACATCGCTATCACCCCAATCCAAGATGGTGGCTCAATGTGGGCCTATCGATTACTTCTGGGTTATTTGTAGCAGTTTAAAAGAACGCTGTTACAGGGCAGTCACCCTTGAGCATGGATGCACGGTGAGCTGCCAGGGACGTCAGGTGAGTTTTATATTTGTATGCATAGGGAATCACCCATATACTTTTGAGTTTTCATTTCACAAGTGAAGGGTTACTTTTACCATTGCCCTTCCTTATTTCTTTTGTTTTCTCTAATACCCCCATAGACTCCCGAAAGAGTTGAGTGCTACGCAATTGCGGCTAATATAATTTACTGAAAACAGGTATGCCAATCAGAGAGGGTGTGTACAGAGTTCCCTATTAGTAAGTGTTGGGGGCATTTAATTGATTGAAAGCTTTTGTTTTTTAAATTTTAGTACACTTTAAGTTCCCACAAGTGGGAGAAAAGAACACAGTCAAGGTAGGCAGACATGATAATTGATCATGCTGTTCCCTAACAAGTCACAAACAATGGCTCACTGTAGATTTATCTAAGTGCACCCTAATCTATACAATCAGCTGAATCTTCATAGATATAGGATTTTCGCTGCATGATTGAGCATGCGTTATGATGTCTTGGCTCTGGTGTCACCCACTTGGGTACTATAAATATGGTGAACTATTTTTAATTGGTTTACATGGTCGAGTCCCACTCTTAATATTAGTTGTACCTTGAAAGCTTGACTAAAAACAGTTATTTTATCAACTAACAATGAATTATGTGTACCCTTACCACGTTATATGTCTTTTTGTTTTCTCCCCACTATGGATTGTTGGTGACTTTGGTCACTATGTTGACGTCAACTCATGAATGGTAAAATAAATTGTTTCATTGTAATATTGTGAATTTAATTATTGGTCCACCTTACATCCTTACCTGCACCTATATGCCCTGATTTTTGGTTCTTTTCATTTTCAATTTTGACTTTTTATATTTATTTATTTATGTACATTAACTGTCTGTGATATTTGATATGTATATATCAGCCTGGAAGAAGACCTTGTGGTCAAAACACGTGTCGGCTGTTTTCACTTTCATTAAAATATTCCATTCATCTAAACGTAACGTGTATGCGCAGAGTGGTTGTGAATCTGTTGTACTTGCATTATAAATACCCAATAAATAAAATAAAATAATCTTTGTGTCTGCAATGCTCCTCGCTATGTCATGTGAGACCATTATGTAATTGATCCTAGATGCAGAATCGTAAACGCTTGAGTATTATGTGTACTCCTTCCATCCCGGATATCACGCGTCTACCAGCCATGATAGTCTGCTATATTCTGCTAGTCCACATTCGGTGTATAGATATTCAAGATGACCACTTTCAAGCCTAGCATTTCCCCGCCTATAATGATATATCTTCCATCCCTGTTTATTACCCGTTCATGTAACTTACGACCCAATGAAGTAGGTATGTAAGTGTCCCACTGTGGACACTCTACCCAGGAGCGCCTGGGAGTCTCCCTTTCTATCCCTGCAGCATAAGAATCCGTACTTGATGTCTCTTAGCGAGGCTGATGACCTGCCACAATTTTATTTGGTTTGTGAACCCCCTAATGTGCCATGACATCACTGTAATGCTATGCATCCAATTTACCAGCATTATCCCCACATGTAAAGGAATTGAATCCCGCCCCTCTGCCCACCCACTTAAGTATGCAGCCATATTGAACCCTGCTTCGCTGTGCCCCACCAATTTATCTCAGTGCCACCTCCACACTCCCATGTGCAGTGCAAAAGTTAGTAAGTGTCCCTTTACCCAACTCCCTCCCGACCCACACCAGAAACCTCAACATACCAGCTAGTATCCCCCTCCCAACCAAACTAAGAACCTGTAGAAGTGAAAGAAATTGTATTTAGTATCCCCCTCCCAACCAAACTAAGAACCTGTAGAAGTGAAAGAAAATGCATTTACTGCTCCAGGGAGCTGCATTATCAAGTATCAAGCTGCCACTCCTCCAGTGGCTGTGACCCTGGTTTAATATATGTTTCCCCGATTGCAGCTTCAGCATCTTTAACCGTAATGTCCCATCTCCAGTTCCATGTAGAGCCTCCATCGCCCCCTTCTGAACCATGGACTGAGTCTGCAGAGGGATGTTGGTAGGGCCTAGACAAAGATGGCCATGCAGAGGTGTAAACTGACGTTGCGCCCCAGTTGAGCATGGTGGTGAGCGCTGTGACTGTGTAGGCCCAGGTACCTCCCTTGCAAATCGTTCTGCATTTCTTGGATCAGTGAAGAATATCGCCTTTCATTTGTGCACCACTCGTAGCTTCGCCGGGTACAGCATGGCGTATCGGAGCCCCGTTCTGCACAGGATATTCTTGCACTCTTGAAACGTCTTACTCTGTTTCTGAACTTGGCGACTAAAGTCAGGGAATATCTTTATGATGGCTGATCTGAACTTCAACTCCCCCTTCTCCCTTGCTGCTTTTAAGAGAGCATACCTGTCCGCGCAGCAGAAGATAGGGCAATGATAGGGCACTCCGGTGCCCCTAGGGGCGGCCTCAGCACCAATGAGCGGTGCACCCTCTCCACCAGGATGTTAGCAGAGATGGCCGGATCGCCTAGGATCTCAATTAGCAGCCGCTCTGTGAAGGTGTCCATATTATCTATGGCAGTAGACTCAGGGACGCCCACTATGCTGAGGTTGTTCCATCGCGATCTCCCCTCCAAATCATAATTTTTAGCAACCACTTTCTTCGCGGTCTGTGGTAATTGGGCCACATCTTTCTGCAGCTGCACAATCTTGTCCTCACTGTACCCAATACGCTGCTGCGCTTCCATCATGCGCCCACATCATTTCTCTATTTGTGTCGCAGAAATATCTGCCTTGCAGGTTAAGGCGTCTATCTTTGTGCCAATTCAATCAGTGTTTTCTTTGAGGGCTGCCAGACCACTACAATACCACACCTAGGGATCCCCCATACTGTTACAGTGTCTGTGCCGTGTCAGCCTTGGTAAAATGATCCATTTTGGATTGCTTCTTGGGAATTCACCATATTTCTTTTCTCCTCCGGTTTCACCCCCAGAGTCCACCTATGCACCTAACTATGCTCGCGTTGCAGTGTGGTCCCCAGGGTGCCCCAGATGTTAAACTACTTCCACCGCTAGGCCTGCGGTCCCAACCTTCACTTCTGTGACCATACGCTGTACTGAGAGGGACACTGCGCCCCTCCACTGCTCTGGAGACCCCTGACACACTCTTCCTCAGGATCAGCACTTATCTGGTATCAGGGTTCATCCCCCTGATGCTTGTGTCTGTTGTAGGACCAACAGCCCATTTTTCTGGGCAGGTTAATGGCCCCAGAACGCCCCAGAATGCTCTCTCCTGCTCCCCCATGCAGGTAAGATCCCACTGCAGCGCATCCAGGCATCACCGTCTCCACACTGGAGACTCTAGTCGTCAGGAACCCTGCCCCTGAAAGCAATGGCGGAGCCGACCGCCATGCTCGGTGCCTGTCCCGGGAGGAGCTTCGGGACACTCTGCAGTACTCGCCCCCCCTTGCACCGCCACTCCTGCCACCCGCAGAGCACGCCTCAGATCTTCAGTCTCCATTCTCTGGACACAGACACCTCAGTGCCCCGTCGGCTACAGTCCCAATAAGCGACCTGGGGCTTGTTGTAGCCACAAGTGCCGTCACCTCACAGTCTCTCCGTAGCGCCACACAGACCTCAGTCGATCTCTGTCCCTCTGGCACTTAGGATCTTCGGAGATGGATCGGCCAGCTCCGCAACAAATATAGATAGTTATTCCATCACAGATGTCATCAAATCTGCACAGGGAAATTATGGTTTATGATGGCTATTCCAGGCTGCAGCCGGAGCATTTCAAGATTCCCCCACCTTGGCAGTCTGCCTAACAGCGCCGCCATAAATGGTAAAGTTAACATTTTAAGTGTTTTAACATTGCTAGAATATCCTTAATTGGTGGAGCTACTCTGGAAATACTTTCTTACTGTGCTATAGCATCAACGGAAAAGGCTACATGATAAGTGTTATTACATTGCTTGACTGGCCTGCAATGATGCAGCCTGTCTCGTCATGTTTTCTTATTGCACCATGACATTTTTATACTGGCCTGAAGGTAAAGCCAGCACGATGAGTTCTATAATTTTGCTAGACTGGCCTTCATTGGTGCAGTCAGTCTGGATATACTTTCTTACTATTGCATGGCATATGTTTTACTGGTATCAATGATAAAACAAACATGATATGTGATATTATGTGGCTACACTGGTCTACATCAGTGCAGCCTGTCTAGTTATGTTTTCTTATTGTGGTGTGACATTCTTTCTGGTTTGAAGGATAAAGCCAGCATGAGCTTATAACCTTGCTAGACAGACCATTGGTGTATCCATTCTAGATATACTATCTTACTTTGCGAGGGCATTTTTTACTGAGCATCAATGGTAAAAGCAAACATTGTGTTATTACGTAGCTAGACTGGCCTACATTAGTGCCACCAGTCTGAACATGTTTTCTTACTGTGGCATGGGATTTTTAACTGGCAAAGCCAATGGGAGAAAGTTCTTATATCGTAATAATTCCATTTTTTATTGGCATATATTGGTGCAGCCTGTATAGATATGTATGAACACAGCATGAAAATTGGTTTTGTATTGGCATATGTGGTTGGCAAAGGCATCATGAAAATACAATGGAAAATGCACCTGTGCACTTTTGGTGACTCGCATCTGTTGTTTTATGTGCTACCATACAAAACTGGTTGGAAACTTTGCAGCTTTTTACCCAATTTTTCACCATTTTCTTTAATGTTCTCTTGAAAGTAGAGAGGGGCCCTGTTTGATAGTCAATGCGTCCAGTTCCTTCCTTCAGAGTATGAATCTGCAAGTCCCTTCAAAACCCCTCGCCAGACAGGACTAATAGTCACAGAGGTTCTCAAGAAGAAAAACACAAAATAAGGTCAAGCTAAGCTAAAAAGACGTTCACAGCAGCACCCACCTTCAAGAGTTTAGATTTTTACTACTTTGCCAGTTCATGATCAAGTTACCATTCCAATCAGGGCACACTGTAACAGCTATAGAGAGGTACTAACATTTGATCAGAGGCTGGAGGATCATCGGAGCTGCAACCTTGCCGTCACCCCCAGCCACCAAGCCATGCCCTTTTGCCCTTTTACATGCTAATGTTCTTTGCACTGCATCACGCCCTTCGGGGTGCTCCCTGCCCGAGATCTGAGCCATGTCAATATATGCTCTATTTACTTTATGACCCCCAACCTCTTCTGCCAGGCATGGGTGGACTGGCCCGTAGGGACCTCTGGAGATTTCCCTGTAGGCCTCTTCTGCCAGGCATGGGTGGACTGGCCCGTAGGGACCTCAGGAGATTTCCCAGTAGGCCTCTTCTGCCAGGCATGGGTGGACTGGCCCGTAGGGACCTCAGGAGATTTCCCAGTAGGCCTCTTCTGCCAGGCATGGGTGGACTGGCCCGTAGGGACCTCAGGAGATTTCCCAGTAGGCCTCTTCTGCCAGGCATGGGTGGACTGGCCCGTAGGGACCTCAGGAGATTTCCCAGTAGGCCTCTTCTGCCAGGCATGGGTGGACTGGCCCGTAGGGACCTCAGGAGATTTCCCAGTAGGCCTCTTCTGCCAGGCATGGGTGGACTGGCCCGTAGGGACCTCAGGAGATTTCCCTCTAGGCCTCTGCACCCTGGGCAGAGGTGGACTGGCCCATAGGGACCTCAGGAGATTTCCCTGTAGGCCTCTGCACCCTGGGCAGAGGTGGACTGGCCCGTAGGGACCTCAGGAGATTTCCCTGTAGGCCTCTGCACCCTGGGCCCCTTTTGTGTGGCATCCTATTTTATCTCCACATTTTCTCATAGGAAAGGGGTTGGGCTTGCTGCTGAAAATGTGTAATATGGGGACGCTTTGAACATTATTTCCAGGGTCTCCTTTGGTTCAGGGCCGAGTACAGGTGCTAGTGCGCCACATGTTAGGTTTAAACGTGAAGTGTTTTTGTGCGAATCTGAGACCGCTGCCAGCCCTTTGAAATCCTTTGAACACCAAAGAGTCTTGAGAGAAGGCAGATAATGACTGGGAGAGCAGCTGATGAAGGAGCGCGCTACTCTCAGCTGTCGCGATCATTGCTAATTCTACAACGCATAATGGACCTCATTACACATTCGATGTAATTTCTCGCTATTTCCACAGAATGACTGACATACTCATTGCTGTTACTACCACATTGACTACAGTATTACAAGGGGTCTGACATTGGTACAATTCCCCATTTCCGGAGTCCATGGGAGTCCCTGGGGATTTTTGCAGCCATGCCACGATTGGAAATTGCTGCTGCTGTGTTGCTTTCCCTGCGATCCGAGTGCCTCTCCCAGTTTCTTACCTTGTTTATTTTAAAAATGTCCAGCCACAGTGAGATTTAAGGAAACGCCCAATAAAAACTCTGTAAATAGGGGGCTGTGATCCATCAAGCGTTGACCCGGCCCCACAAGTTTAACGGTAAATGTAAATCTGCACCGTGAGGGTCAAACAAGCGAACTGCAGGCCAGTTGCCAGCTATGTAAATATGTAAATACCAACCGACCAGACTCCGGCCAAAACTATCTGTCACTTCACACACTGAAGAACACGGGGCTGGGCCACCTCCAACCCATAACCCCTTCCCCCGCCCCCGCCCCGCCCCTCCCCTCTCCTATCTCTTGGGATCGAAACAAGCCACCGTATTAGGTTGCGGCTCGGGAAGGGCGTGGCCTTTTTGTTTGCCTGGATTACGAATCATTGGAGACAAGTATTGCTGGATTCCGAACCCGGACCAATCCGGTCCAATTGCAGCATTGCTTGAAGTGCAGAAACGGCCTGAAATCCCACATATTCCATGTCCTATCGGGCACATGGGAAGCAATGCCAAGGTCGTAATCACTGCACACCACCTCCCTTGGTGTGCATGTCCCATATGCATCCTTCTGGAATCTGTGCCCTCCTTGTCACCCCTCTAAGCGCTTTGAAAAAGCCCTCAACGCATGAGCGCTTTACAAAAAATCAAATACAAACATGTTAAAAACACATGCATGGACACTGCTCTTATTTCAGTTTTCTTTCCCAAAAAATGACACGTTTCTCTTGTTTAACCGCGCAGATTTCATGTGTGTTTACAAATAGAGATGATTTCGTTTGAGGAACACAGCAGTAAAACAAGGGGCTGTGCAGTGCCTGCTTGGGGCTCTCAGGCACTTAACATGTTGCGAAGCAGTCCTTTCTTTAGCACTCGAGAAAGGGACCAGGGAAATAATACATCTCGAGCCAGCTCCTGGTAAAATAACTAGCCCCAAGAAGTGAAAGGCCCAGTAGGGCAGTTCTCCTCTGTTGCGTCCATATGATGACTGGGCTGCAGGCACACGTTCCCACGGCACTAAACAGGTGCCAGTCATACAATACAAGGGCTTGCTTCGTTTACAATTATGCCTTTGCACAATACAAATAGCTAGCGCCTAGAAACACTTGTGTACAGGCGCGTTATGAATGCCACATCATATCATACCCAGCAAATCATACATCAATATTAGGCTCTCTCTCTCTTTCAACTCTCTCGCTGACTCGCTCTATCTCTGTTTTCTCTCTCTCTTGGTTGTTGTGCTCTATTTCTCTCTCGCTGACTCGCTCTCTCTCTCTTTGTCGTTGTGCTCTATTTCTCTCTCGCTGACTCGCTCTATCCCTGTCTTCTCCCTCTATCTTTGTTGTTGTGCTCTATTTCTCTCTCGCTGACTCGCTCTATCTCTCTCTTCTCCCTCTATCTTTGTTGTTATGCTCTATTTCTCTCTCGCCGACTCGCTCTATCTCTCTCTTCTCTCTCTCTCTCTTTGTTGGTGTGCTCTATTTCTCTCTCGCTGACTTGCTCTCTCTCTCTTTGTCGTTGTGCTCTATTTCTCTCTCGCTGACTCGCTCTATCCCTGTCTTCTCTCTCTCTTGGTTGTTGTGCTTTATTTCTCTCTCGATGACTCGCTCTATCTCTCTCTCTTTGTCGTTGTGCTCTATTTCTCTCTCGCTGACTCGCTCTATCTCTCTCTTCTCTCCCTCTCTTTGTTGTTGTGCTCTATTTCTCTCTCGCTGACTCGCTCTCTCTCTCTTTGTCGTTGTGCTCTATTTCTCTCTCGCTGACTCGCTCTATCCCTGTCTTCTCCCTCTATCTTTGTTGTTGTGCTCTATTTCTCTCTCGCTGACTCGCTCTATCTCTCTCTTCTCCCTCTATCTTTGTTGTTATGCTCTATTTCTCTCTCGCCGACTCGCTCTATCTCTCTCTTCTCTCTCTCTCTCTTTGTTGGTGTGCTCTATTTCTCTCTCGCTGACTTGCTCTCTCTCTCTTTGTCGTTGTGCTTTATTTCTCTCTCGCTGACTCGCTCTATCCCTGTCTTCTCTCTCTCTTGGTTGTTGTGCTCTATTTCTCTCTCGATGACTCGCTCTATCTCTCTCTCTTTGTCGTTGTGCTCTATTTCTCTCTCGCTGACTCGCTCTATCTCTCTCTTCTCTCCCTCTCTTTGTTGTTATGCTCTATTTCTCTCTCGCTGACTCGCTCTATCTCTCTCTTCTCTCTCTCTCTTTGTCGTTGTGCTCTATTTCTCTCTCGCTGACTCGCTCTATCCCTGTCTTCTCTCTCTCTTGGTTGTTGTGCTCTATTTCTCTCTCGATGACTCGCGCTATCTCTCTCTCTTTGTCGTTGTGCTCTATTTCTCTCTCGCTGACTCGCTCTATCTCTCTCTTCTCTCCCTCTCTTTGTTGTTGTGCTCTATTTCTCTCTCGCTGACTCGCTCTCTCTCTCTTTGTCGTTGTGCTCTATTTCTCTCTCGCTGACTCGCTCTATCCCTGTCTTCTCCCTCTATCTTTGTTGTTGTGCTCTATTTCTCTCTCGCTGACTCGCTCTATCTCTCTCTTCTCCCTCTATCTTTGTTGTTATGCTCTATTTCTCTCTCGCCGACTCGCTCTATCTCTCTCTTCTCTCTCTCTCTCTTTGTTGGTGTGCTCTATTTCTCTCTCGCTGACTTGCTCTCTCTCTCTTTGTCGTTGTGCTCTATTTCTCTCTCACTGACTCGCTCTATCCCTGTCTTCTCTCTCTCTTGGTTGTTGTGCTCTATTTCTCTCTTGATGACTCGCTCTATCTCTCTCTCTTTGTGCTCTATTTCTCTCTCGCTGACTCGCTCTATCTCTCTCTTCTCTCCCTCTCTTTGTTGTTATGCTCTATTTCTCTCTGGCTGACTCGCTCTATCTCTCTCTTCTCTCTCTCTCTTTGTTGGTGTGCTCTATTTCTCTCTCGCTGACTCGCTCTATCTCTCTCTTCTCTCTCTGAGCAAGAATCACGTTTCACGTTGTCTGGTGTATGTTTGCAGCGTCACAACCAACATAAAATAAGCAATATCTTGATCCTGAGGGCGTGTGGGTGAAGGGTCTGTGCATGTTGTGGTTCAAAGTAGAGCACGTGCAGTAGTGCTCGAGGCCCCCTCTGAAGTGTGACCAGCCTTGTATTTGGAGACATATATTGTCATTGCGTGTGTCCTGCAGGAATGTCCCCATCACACTGCAGGCACATTTCCCATAGCAGGCAGGTGAGGGGAAAGTGGATTGCGTCTGTAAACGTGCTGTGATTTTGACAGACCTAATAAATGACCAGAAGACCAGGCTTCATGGTCTACAATACATGTGTTGTTGTCTATTTTTGCACATTATTAGTGTTTTTGCATACTATAACACTGTGTGGGCTCAGCAGCACTACCATCCAATCAGTAGACATGATGCAAAATTAAACATTGCTTTGGCGCCCAGAAAAGAAACACATCATTGGTCTTAATCAAAGTGTGACACTTTCCAAGAGGGAAGGGCATGCTGAGAGACAACATGTTGTGCCCTCTCAGCAAAATAGGTTATGAATAAAAGGTCATTATCTAATTGCACCAACACTGTAAAGTGTTCATTTATAATGATCTTTTGCAGTAAACACTGTTGTCATAAGAATGTTACACTTGTCTAACTGGGCATAGCACATTATCAATACCTAAAATAACCACATACATTAGTTTCCGATAGAAGGTTGTCTTCCAAATAACAGTCTGGTACACTCCTATTGTACTCTTTTTAAATAGCCCTATGAAAACGTGGACAGGGACAAATAGCACCAATGAGGGTAATTTTATATGGCCTCAAACATGTGAGATACTGCTGCCAATTGGGGGTTCCCATCCTCTGAATCTCCCATGAAATATGCCTCTGCCTCCTCTGCTGCCACGCCCAGTCATTCATTTTGTCCTCCATCAGGAGGTCCACCGGACACTCCCTAAAGAGTTTCCATGCGTCATGGTCATGCACCTTACAATGCACCCTATGCATCCCACCTGCCCCACCCTAAAAAAACAAGACCCTAGTAAGCACTCTCCATCGGCCTCCTTACCACCACTCTCAGGCCCCATGCGCAGTAACCTGCTCCCCTGCAACCCACGGACGGGCTCCGGCACGGTATGCAGTCTTCTCTAGGTGGTGCTTCTAGGTGATCTCTTTTAGAGGCGGCTCAGGAAATGCAGCCTGAAAAGCGCATACCATTGCAACCTCTTGTGGTCACAAGGTTGGCTTACCCTTGCAAACAGCAGTGTTGCAACTATTATCCGCTGTGGAGAAAGGACGAGAATATTCCATATCCTTTCATGGATCATACATGAGTTTGTGTGCATAGAGTATAGATCCATTGGGTGCTGGCAGGGAACCCTTTTTCTGATCTGCCGAGATGATGCCGAGTGTCAAAGGGTTGACGTTTTTCTACGCTTTCCTCGCAGGCAGCAAATGCTTCTGCTGTGCAGAGACAAGTTCTTTTTTTTCACTTTTAACTTCATGCCTTCCAAAGAACTACAAGGCACCATATCCCACAGAGCAACAGTGACGGCACATTAGCCAGGTTGGCAAACAATTTTGCCCAGCTCAGGGGCAATTTTGCACTGATATTCTCACAAACATACATGACATGGAACTGAGTGGCCAGTGTGGAAACCACATCTGTTCCGACTGACAGGGGCATGTGACGAATCAACTTTCGGGGCACCAGTGGTCCAGGGATGAAAATCGGTTTCTAAACCATCAATCAACCCCACACCTCTAGTACACCAGAAGGGATCCGAACAGATTGGAATACAAGTGAATCATAAGACCACCTTGTCCAATTTTGGTAATGTCGACGGAACGGCAGGCTTATCTCTGCAAGGTTTTGGATCATTGATTAGTTACAACACAGCGAAAATACAATTGTTACCCAATGATAAAAGGGACTGTCCAGTCAAGTTTGTATACAAATATCTACTTTATTATTACTAAAACAGACAGTTCTAGCACACTACAAATACGACCCACCCTCTAAAGGACCACCGAGGACAGACAGTTTCACAAAGGAAAAAGGATGCACTCTGGATACTGACAGGAGGGTAGTTGGTAAAGTAATCAGTCTTACTGTTCAAGAATATGTGGTTTCAGCACCAAGGGGGAAAAGGGTCGTAACTGTCTCTAGGGGCCTTCGGCGAAGGACCAGGTGGGCGGAATCAGAATGTACCTGGTGCTGAAGAAGTTCTTGATGCTCGACAGCATCGAGGTGGTTCCAGGGCGCATTGCAGCCCTTGAGACAGAGTTAGTGGCAGGAGACAGCTGCAGGTACCAGGCGGAAGGCAGTTCAGCAAGCGAGGCTGGACGGGCGTCTGCAGGCTTTACAGCACAGCGGCTAGGGGCAAGGAATCGTTGTCTCTGTGCTGGTTGACGGATCTGGAATGCTGGTTGAGGGGACTCAGATGGATCTGGTGACTGCAGTATGACAACAGTCAGCGGTGCAGCTGGATGCAGTTTGAGGACTTGACTGTCTCAAAAATGTCCTTAAAAGATGGATGCTGAATGATGCTTGTGTGGCACTCCTCCTCACTTCTTCGCAGGGCTTGTGTCCTTTAAAGGCGGATGGCCCAAAGCTCAGGAGAGTGTTTTCAGGCAACAGCCTTGTCCTTAGTTCAGATACTCTCCGGCACTTCCCAACTAGTAAGCTTGCTGGCAAAATCTAGGACGGCATGCTGTGTGCTGGATGGGTACCGGTTCTGGAGCTGCTGGAAGGGTCATCTGAGCGTGGTATCTCCCTCTGCTCCCTGGGAGAGGTTTAGGGGAGGAATTTTGCTTCCCTCTTGGAACTACTGGCCTCCCTTCACTGCTGGAAGATGTAAGGTACACTGCACCTGTCACGCCCCTTAGGAAGCGCTGGTCGCTGTGGTGCCGTTGGGTCAAGAAGTACACAGCGTCCATTTTTACACCCAAGATGGCGGCAACAGTTGTTTATTGCAGTCTAACTGATGTATATTCGCACGGCAGCTTGACTCCTCCTTCTCAACGGAACACTGCATATCAGTGTCGCTTGCCAACAAGCAGGCGTGTTGCTACTCCAGCATTTCAACGCTACGTAAGTTCGGATCTAGGCTGTTTCTTTCTGTCCTTACTAAACCATTGTGTATATTGACATTCTCTTCTGTTTCCCTGTCAGCTATTCCCATCCCCATATCTTAGGAAAGATACCGCTGTACGTCCAGCAGCTGAAGGAACGCTATCACCCTCTAGGGATACTTCCGGGTTTTCTCTGAACTTCGAACCAGAACTTTCCGCGGTGACATCCCAGGTAGTAGGGGCAGGGCAGGATAATTCTGTTTTTTCCCATTATTGCAGAGGGATTGGTTCTAACTCTATATCCTCCCTTTTCCCAAGCTAATGTCTTGTTTCCGCAACTCCCGACAAACAGTAAACTACTTAGCTGAACCACGGTTCAGCAGACAACTCGATTCCTCTCACAGGTACTTCTTTTATCTGAGAACGCTTACCTTAGCTCGCACTCTCTCTGCCCATATTTACTCTTTCTTTCTGTGTAGCAAAACTTGCCGAAAGATGAACCCCTGGTCTTGGGCACAACCAACGTCCAGCCCACCACAGGTGCTTTATCCGCCTTGTTTCCCTCTCTGCATTGATTTCTCTGTTGAGTTTGAACTTACCATTGCCAATGCCTAATGGGTTTCATCCATTTTTCTGACATTAGACTACACAATGTATACTACCCTGAGATGCCACTATTAGAAGACATCAGAAGGCAGACGAGAGAATAGACACGCAGGGTTTTCTTCCCACTCAAGGGTTTCCCTGGGATTTTTCTCCTTTTCCGAGGCATCTGCCACGGGAAAGAAGAGAGAGCCCAGTGGGATTGATTTCAGCTACTTCTTACCTGTTACCCGGTTACAAGCGGATCTGGAAGATCATCTCTGTGGGTGAGTCCACTCTAACTTTTCACTTCCTGTCATCATCACTGAAGTTTATTGTTTCACTATTGTTATATTACAGTTTATAACAGTACCTTCAGCTCGGGTTCAAATGAGTCCTTCTTCTTACTCCTTTCAAAGTCTTAAGATGATCTGCTAAGTGAGGGGTTCAGCCCTCTTTTAAAGCCAAATGGGCCCCAGTGATTGGTGCAGGCTAAGCCCACCTTAGTGGACCAATCCTGGGTCCCCACCAACAATCTTCTGTTATGCATGAGGCCAGGACCAGAGTGCTCTGCAACAGGACAGACAAGAGGGTGACAACATATACCTAAGTCACACCTATACCCCTGTGTGTTGTAGATCAAAGTGTCTCTCTGGTTAACTGAGCCCTCTGTGACCCTTGATTAAAGTGCAGGGTTTCCTTGAAGTTTGTTCAGGGGTCAGACTTCCTGTCTCCCCCAAACCACATACTTCTCCCTCTGAAAGGGATCAACTCTGCAGGGGTTTGCTTACAGTAAATAGTGGACCCAAACAGGCATTTCTCTGCCTTTCATGCACAGGGGTGGGAACTAGCTTCAGGTTTACACATTACATACCAATCCTTACAGTCCTGCCTTTCCGGTTGTCCTGCCTTTCCGGTTGTCTATTGCGGCAATCACGCCTCTTGAGGCTTGCTTCAATTATCTTTCATTAGTATGCACTGCCAGCAGCCAGAGGACAAAGGAAAGCAGATCCATGGGACCTTTGATATTTAAATTAGGCTGCCCATGCTCGAGGAAGATGTACCCCTCCTTGAGATCCTTTGATGTACCCAAGGCTGTCACATTCCAGTTCACTATGACAGAGGAAGACAGCGCTTGAAGGCTGTGTCTTCCCAGAGTACATGTGACTATGTGTTTTGTGCGGGAAGCAGATGGACTGTGTGCGGAATGGCCTCACAGAGTCCTCAGAGGTTGGTCTCCCATCGTTCCTTTTCTTTATTAAAAATTCAAAAAAGCCTAGGCGAGCACACTCTCCCCGCGCGCTTGTCGAATTCCTCACAGGGCAAGACCACATTTTGGGTTTTTGATCAGTGGAAATATTGGTTCTAAAATGCCTATCGCCAACGCAACTTATGCAATGCAGCCCAAAGTGTCCAGGGAAATGTAGTTTGTTGGTAACAGTTTGGCTCCTCTGTGCAGAAGTATGTCCTTTCTCTCTTTAAAACATATTGCATTGCAGTTGACTAAAAGGTGACCTGTGAAATGTAGTTCATCTATTTTTCGAGGAACCTCTCCGCACAAAAAGGCTTTTTGAGTGCATGGTATGAAGACTGTATTTTTATATGGGGAGAGGGAAATAATTGTATTGTACTACTTTTCACTTTTGATTTGACTTTAATAGTATTTGGAGTCTTAAAGCGTTTATGGGGCTCATGCATCAGTTCCCAGTGTAGTGGGCAGATGTGGGACCTTTAGTTCAACGGGTACTCAGGAGGATTGCTTCATTCCCTAAGGTGAGAGTGTGAATAACCTTCCTGATGGTATATTGCCAATTCCATAGCTTTGGAGGGACCAAAAAAGTGCAAATGGCTGAAGAAGGTCTTAGGTGTATTATCTCTTTAGCATCGCTTGCTTTCTAGCGTGTGCCACTCTATACTCACATTCAGACCTTATTCATACCTATTAGTTAAAAAATCATTCTTGTACTGACTTGTACAGTCTCTTCTTTGACTGGTCGATGCCATATCTTTTGATTTTCCAGATGAACATCCATGTAAAATCTTCTGGTTTGTGACCACTTTGTATAAAATGCTCACCCGTGGGAGCTGTGAAATTTGATTTTAATACTGGTCATAATTGTGAGGTCATCATCAAGGCATTCCATTCGTGATGTTGCTGGCATGGTTCGGGCCTACCAGCATACCGTTCTGGTTGAATATGTATCTTATGAACTTCCGCTGCCTTTTGAACTACTCACACCTGTCACACTGCAGTGGGAGGGTACGCTGTTTGAGGAACTGAAAAATAAACTCACAATTTGCTCTAAATGTGTCGTAGAGAACTACAGTATATCATCACTTATGCTGAGTACTAAACACAAACCTTCTTTTACTCCCTGAATGTTGTCCTCATATATTTCAGTTGGAGATAATATAACATTCCTCTGGCCCCAGATTAGATGGTTAGATTCCCATCTTGACCCGCCCCCCTTTTTGTGTTAGATGCTTAAAAGGTATTTGACAGAGTGTGTTACTGTAGATTTCTTCGAGTACCATTTCACCTAATGCGATTTCACCAAATTTATTTCACCAAACGTGGTAGGGGAAATGGTATATGTGTAATGCACAATAGGTGGGGGTGTGGGGTAAGGGTATAAGTTAGGGTAGGGAGGGGTTAGGGGGGCTGCAGGGGTCTCCCCAGGCATTATTTTTTTTAAAGTAGAACAAATAAAAAGTAGATTTCGTTTTTCATTGAATTGGATTCAGCGAAATCTCCATTAGGTGAAATATTTTCGAAGAAATCACATACATCCCACAAAGTGGACTGAGATTTTATGGAGAGTATGTTACATAAGGAGGATTTTGTTGAAGGTATGATTCCTAGGATCCTGACTCGCTATGTTAGCGCTGTGGTGAAAGCTAGAGCAATTATCTAAAGCCATCCCGATATGTAGGGGGGGGTCAAACAAGGGTGCCCTCTGTCTCCTATTCTATTTATCATCACTGAAATCACTAGCTACGAGGATTATAGCAAATGCAAATGTGAGGCATTCCATTTGGAGAGCATGAATGTAAGCTAGCAATGCTTGCTGAGGTCATTCTGACGGCCTGCTTTCAACCTTGGTTTTCGTTCCCCATCCTTAGGAATGAGCTTGAACAATATTTCAGGATCTCCAGGTCAAAGGTTAATGATGTGGAAATGGAGATGCTTAGCATAAACATTACTAGTGACAAGAGAGAAAATATCTGGGAAGGTGCACTTTACTTAGGCAATTGTTAACATCAGGTATTTGGGAATGAACATTACGCCTAAACTAGAGGGTGGGTGTGGGGCAGACCACCCTCAGCTCATTGACTCTCGGATATCGGTTGATGGAACGCTTTCCTCATTTGGGAGAATCATTTTGTGAGAATGGACTTCCCACCAAAGCTTTTATATTTCTTTCAAACTGTCCATGTTGCCCTTCCTAAGCATGAGTTAATTGGATTAGGAATGGGGAGGACACACTTTCTTTGGAAGGGCAATAACCCTAGAATGGCTGAGAAAATGCTAATGGCGGGATTAGAAAGGGTGGGGTGGGGTTTCCCAGTGTCCATTCATAGTTATAAATTACACAGTAACTCAGATACACCTGCTGGGCTGATTGACCAATCATCAGTCCCTTAAAGAACGATGGAGACTTAATTCAGCAATACATGGTAGCTGGCTATCCAAAATATATCACCCCCAATCAGCATACGTTAACCCTTTCACCAAAGTCAGTTTTAGCTGTGTGGGTTAAAGGTTATCTGACAATGTTCCCATATCTTTTACTCTCCCATTTGGAAACAGAAAGGCGGTTTAAGAGATGGAAAGAAAAACGACTGTGCTCGTCTTGTAGAGCTCTTTTTTAAGGGGAAGATCAGAACCTTGCACAGTACAACTCACAATTATCTTTGCCTAATTATATAGGGTTTTAGGTGTAATCCCTTTACTCTCATTGAGCGATATTTTACCCTCACATAGGATTTTAGGTAAGGACTTTACTCTGTTTTTGTATTTTTCTACATCATACATTCTATATGGACCTTTTCTACGTAGCCCTTTCATATCACCGATTTGGAGGATTGTCTGCCCAACATAGGACAAGCATGTTTTCTAATTCCAAATATTTTCTCTGATACCCCAGTTATTTGTAACTTTCCATCTGCTCTCGGGTACTTTCAGGACAGAGCTTGCTCATTAATTATGCTTTACCATGTCTTATCCCAATGAATTACCAACACGCCGTAGAACAGTCATTCCCACCGGACAGCTAGGTGCGGTAAGACCACTATGCTGGCGATTAGATGCAGTATACATGCCTTGTCCCATGACATAAGCACCGCTGGGGAACTGGTTATCACATTTCTAGTTTCCTAGCACAGACCATTGCCGGCATTCACACACCGCACCTCTCTTTTCTTAATTCCACAGTTCACCATCAAGCTTTGACACTGTGTCATCAGGACCCACCTCTACTAGTTGCACCCATATGACCCTGGCTTGATTCGCATTTACAGGGGTATTGGCCTGCTTTTCTAAACAGTAGTCACCTCTACCCCTAAGGGTACACTGCTAATCAATCTATAGGTATAATTCTACAAGGATAAGAGTGCATTGGGCACCAGGAATTAAGCATGTCTGTGCAAACACACAGCTTCATATGGACAAACATCCTTACCCCAAGACCCGGCTTCCCCTTTACGCCCCTCTTCTTCTCCAACTCGGTGTAGGCCGAGGGCTGTGGAAGGGCTGTGGAGGGCTGTGGAAGGGCATTGAACCGGTGCAGGAGTTTGAGACAGACACCTTTCGTGGTTTAGCAGATCCCCGCTTCAGCACAGGAACAGCATTTCTTTTATACGCGTGGTCATGCGCTCCTCCCTGTCACCGCATGGAGCCTGTGCGTTTCTGATGAAAGGCTAGACCAAGGCATCAAGCATGATGGGCGGTCTAGCACCTGAATACTCCTCACCACAAAGGGAAAGCCATTATATGCTGCCCCATATGCCAGGCCCTTCTCGAGAGGAAGTCTATAACATGTCCTACTGTCACCCCAGCTAAACCGATCCCAAGACACTTGAACCCTCTCAAGGTCAATAGCAGATGACCTGCTGTAAATGTACCCAAACCATCCTCAGCAGCACGGTAAGCGGCTGCCTCTGCCAAAACCAGACTGTCTTCAGGAGCCCGACCTCAGCCTGCAGCTGCCACTCAAGACCTTTCAAGGAGCCAGACCACACATTGACTTTCACCACACCAAGCCGCACTGAAGGGGGTATATCATACAAGCTACCAGACCTCCACATCGTGATTTGGGATGTGGTCCTGCCTACTAGTTGGTTTGTGGTCAAGGTCGAAAACGAAAATATCGCTTTTTAGGAACACCCTCGGCCTGGTCAGTCCACGGTTTCCCCAGTTCCCATCTAAAAGACAGTAATTATCATGTGGCCAAGATGCAGATTGCAGGGATCGTTTGAACTACGGCCTATGCAATACTCTAATTGGCCTCTGGGTGAAACTCGTGCACTAGTTGTTCCTTCTGGGACCTCTTCTAATGTCATACATTGATTGTCCACTGGGTATCACTGTTACACCAATGGCTGTTTGGTTTCTCTGGGGCCACAGCAAATACTATATTATAATGATAATTGAGTGTAATTACTGGACTCGGTCTATATGATCCTTTTGGGACCTTATCCCAAGTATGATGATATGTTAGGTCATTTATAAAGCACTTAATACCCAGAGGTTTCTAAGCGCGGACCCGGGGATCGAACCTGTGTTGCTCCGTGCCGTCTTGTTTCCAAGGCTGCTGAGCTATCCTCCCGAGCCTTAAGCGATACTTAAAGTGAACACTAAGCATCCCCGCTGCACCATTATCTCTCTCCTCTCTTCAGAACCTTTGCCAATACCATATTCGGATGGTTGCAGGCAGAGACCTTCGCAGAAGCTGAACGTGGTACGGCACAGAGGTTATGTAATAGGTTTAGAAAGCGCTGTGTCCCGTTAAAAAGGCACCACGGCACTAGAGTAAAGTACCTAATACACGAGACTAAAGTTCACTCAGATACACTGCATGGAGCAAAACATTGAAAGTTAAGTTGAAGAATAAAAAAGACAAAGAGGAAAAAACATATCATCAAGGTAGTGCTCTGAAGAGGTTTTCTCTGCATGCAGCACTATAAAAACAAAACAACGGATAATATTAAAATAGGAAAAGCAGCACGAAAAATAAGAGAAAGACACCATATAGGGAGAATGAGAGGAAAGGAAAAGGACAGAAAAAGAAAGAGACAAAGAGGAAGAAATACAGAGCAGGCAACCAGCAAAGGCGTTGGGGGCGGCGCATAAGAGAAGTCATGACTGTGGACATGTATGATGGAACAAACTCTTCGCTAAAAAAACGCCCTCCACTTTAGTCATAGTGTTCACATATAACTACCACAGTACCCACCCAGAGCCCTCCCCCCCCCCCAACACCACCCACCAGAATCAAAGTGGCTGTCCCTACATCCAGCAGTGTCCCCTACTCACGACCACAGTAAGAGCCGCCATACTGTCATCGTGTGCCCCCTAAGAATAGACCCCCCCTCCCCACCCGCGTCAGCTGGCTCCCAGCGCTAATGAAAGGCGTCCTCGCAGGAGACAGCTTTATACTCTGCAGGAAGTCTCCGCGCCCAATTTATGACAGAACTTAAGATCTCCAAATCGGAATTTATGTCTTGTCTAACGACGGGTCAATGAGATTAAAAGTGCGTTCAGGAGCCGAGGAGCGTCCGCGGGGAATAGAGGGCCAGGGGGCCGTCGAGGGGGGCTTTCACTCTTGGGAGGGGTGAGGGGGGTGCACTTCACTGACTCTGAGAGAGATGGTGGAGATAGGTTGGGCGAGGAATGGTGAGGGCCTGTGATAAGGGCTCGGGTTTATGAGCAGAGCCACACATATACCCGGGCCTCACTCGGGTATCAAGCACCCCACTATATGCATGCACTGCACAAGGGCCCCAGGCCATTCGGGAGATGTTCCTCAAGTCAAGATGTTCCTATGACGTGTAGTCTTGTATGCAAAATGGGAAAGGCGAATATACAGGTCCCTGAATACCAAAGGCGGAAGTGGGAGGGAACAACTAGCTTGTACACCATTCTCTACTTTTTTAGAAAACCTACCTACCTGCTCTCTAACAGTTCCCCGCACAATGCCCCTTCCAGGCTTATTACACTTGGACCCACAGGGGCACTGGGAGGTGGCGGGGCCAGACACATAAGCAGGGCAGTGGAAATGAAGGGAGGAAGTGCCTCCCCCATTACAAAGAGAAAGGGGGTCAACCAAATGGCATACAGGAAGGCAAGGGAGATCAGGCACTGACAAATGCTGTCATCTATGTGGGTGCACTGTGGTGGGGACTCTGGAACACCTGCTTGCTAATTGTGAAAGTTTAAATAAGATGCAGTGCGCACAATGTTCTTAAAATATTATGATAACGCAGCTGATTGTGACGTAAGTTTTGAAATATGGTTAACTTTTATGAAAGGTGACGACAGTAATTTTATGCACCATATGGTGAAATGTTATTTGAAGTCACCGATGATTTTTAAAGTTTTAGGATAATATAGAAAGCTTGAATCATGTTTCAGTGTTGTCACCTTGATATTAAGTGTGAAAGTAGGTGTTGCTAATAGCTTATGGGCAACCTAAACTGCATGATTAACAGTATGTAAATTGTTAATGGATTTTACTGGAATTTTATTTGTGTTGATGTGTATGTTTCTAATTTTATGTTGTATATTCAAAGCCGATGGCTAAAAGTATATTACTAATAAATAACTAAATAAATGGCATATTTCCTTCCCACCAATATGTGCAGGGAGGTGACCGGGCCAGGACAATGGGGGGCACCAGACTGCCGGACGCCTGGACCTGCAGGAAGTGGCATGGCAGGTAACACTTCCTGACAGGGGCACACATGTCCCCATAACAAAAGAGACCAAAGGACTGCCACCAGCTGGACACTCACAATAAGCCCCTGCGGTGTCTCTCTGCCCTCAGGCTAATTGTTGCCCATACCAAGCAAAGGCAAAAGTACCCTCTGCATACTTCTCTTCCAGCATGGCGAAGCAGCAGAGGAGGAACACACGAATTGCAGAAAAAAACCCACCGTGCCCGCCCAAAATAGCCAAAGAAGGGCTCGAATGCCTGGACAATATCACATGAAAACGCATTAACTTAAAATGGATCTGACAGCCCAAAGCTGTCACAACAGTTGTAGGCTTTAGGAACGGCGGCATGGATCAGCCTCGAGTTGGCCCTACGATGGAGCAGGGCCCCCGTTCACCTGATCCCATGTTTCCCAAAAGCAGATCTCACGCTTTGTCGTCATTTGCTTTTATTATGAGTATTTCGTTTGGTGCAATAAAGCTTCCAGCCTATGTTTTCCCACCTTATCTTCTTTCTAGGGTGTCATTACATGTGCATGCTATGTATGGTTTAGGGGGGATCGTTTACTACACACACACCTACCTGCTCTCTAGCAGTTCCCTGCACTATGCCACTTCCAGGCGTATGTACCTGGAGCACGTTCCTGTGTTGTAACGCTCTAGGCCCATCGCTTGCTGAGCTATCTCCCAGCCAGCACTGACTCGCTTGTGTTCATTTGAATAGCCTGACGCCCATTCACGAGCTGCCACACAGCCCTGCATTGCAGTGATCAGCTTTTATTTTATGCAACTTAGTAGGATTAACGTTTAATTGCTGCAGGCACAGATGTGTGTGGAGATAATGGGTGGAGGGCAGGGGGGCTATAATCCAGGGCATGTCCCTATAGAGGTGCACATTTTGGGTGATTGGAAAGTGGAGGGGGAATAAAGCTCCGTGCTGTGGGGACCATGATGAAAGTAATGGGGTTTTTTAAGAAGATGTTGTTTTCACTATTTCTTTCAGTGTTGATATCACAAATTTAAAACACAATGGGGGAGTGGCAGGTGTGGAATCAAGGAAAGTCAATACCCAGATATTATTAAATGAAATGAAATTATATTTATATCGCGCTCGTACACAAGTGTTTCAGAGCGCGACCAGGCAAAGGGAGGGGAACAGGGGAGAACCAAAACAACGATCTTACTAGGCCCAGTGACAATGAGAACGCGCAAGTGCATGGGAAGGGAAAAGGGGGAAAGGGCATGGAAGTGGGGAGAAATTGGAAAGTGCAGAACAGAGGAGAGAACAGAATAAATAATAATAAATAAAAATAAATAAATAAATAAAGGTGATAAACAGTGGTAGTGCAGCCGGCAAGTGGCAAAGTGCTAGGTTAGTCTGATAGGGTGTATCAGATAAGTGTAGAAGAAGAGTGGGTAGGGGGCTGAATGGGTACAGATACAGGCCCCAGTGCAAGGGGTGGCACGTAGGCAGTGCAGGAGGGTTGCAGGGTGAGCAGGTACCAAGGCCGAAGGACAGAGGGTGGCCAGGTGCACGGTGCCCCGAGAGAAAGCAAATCAGCAGGGGAGAAGAGGGGCAAAGGCAGAAGTTGGGGGGGGGCATAGCTCTCAACATTTTGTGTCGCAAAGGCGGGTGTACACACCCGATTTATCTTTTGGCCGGTGGGAGCCCATTGAAGTAAATGAGCGTATAGGGAGGGGGCTTGATGGGTGAGTCATCTGATTCCAAGGTGGGTTGTACCCGTGAGTTGAGAGCTATGGGACTGCGAGGGTGAGTATGGGGTCAGGGGCGGTGTTTGCGGGGCTGGGGCAGAGGGGAACATAGTTCCACAAACACTTTTTATACGTTTTGATCCCTGCTGAATACCAAGAAAAACACAGGACTGGATGAGCATTTCCTAAATGATATGGCGCATGGTGGCAATTGTGTCACCACCTGCCTATTAGTTTCTCTAGCTCAGCGTCATTTAATTTTCACTGCTTCGCTTCGCCGTCCTAAACCCCCTGCATGCAACCAAAAGCAGCCAATCGTTTAGCCACAAACACGGGTTGCAAGTCCTAATAACATTAGCGGGGGACTAGATTAGACTAAGTATTGCATCTGCGCCATGATACCTATGGGTCTGGGCGCTATACAAATGTAATAAATAAATCAATCTGTATTGCACACCAATTTCAGAGGAAGCGATATCAGAGGAGGTTGCATGGGAGTATGTGACGTCAGAGCAAGGTCACGCGTGCTTGCTAGCCCCTATTACTAAAGGGATCCCACCTGCTGAAGCTTTGCAGATAACTATTTTTCGGTCACAGAACTCTACGAGCACGGAGCGAGACTGAGGTATCCTCACCAGAGATGAAACATTTTCTCCAACACAGTATATCTTCCGTGTCACGACACTCGCTGGATTTCTACATGAAAAGCAATGCAAGTGGGGCAAGGCATGTACTCCACCAGACCATCGCAATAATCTCTCTGGAGTTGCAAATATGATCATATGATTGCTACCCACAGGAGTGCAATACATACATGAAAACGTATGTGCTGGTGGGGGCGGTATTGTGTGAAAATATATATTTTTTAAATATTTAAATTAAAAAAAGGTTGCTTTAGAAAGACTGCGCTGAGACCGCTCAGGGATGTCTTTCGACAGCGACTCATGCCCCTCGCCAAATGCAAGTGCACGCAGGGGCTGACAGCCTCGGCCGGTCCGGCCCAGTAGTCTGAAGTGATGAGTGTGGAAGGGTGTGTGTGTCTGTTGTGGGGGAATGTTTGCATGGAGGGGAGATGAGGGGGTGGTAGAAGATGGAAGATGGGTGTCAGTGTGTATGTGTGTGCGTGGGTGGTGAGGAGGCACAGGAGCAAGTGTGTATGTTTTTGAGGAGGGTTGAAGGGGACTGTATATGCCGGGAAATGTTCCGGGGACGACACCATCCAATTTAATGGAAGAGAGAGTTTGCGATCGACCTTAAGAAGGATCAGGGGAGGGGGGTAAATCACCCCGAAAATGTGATATTTTTACCAATATTGAAGTCCGCACCAAATCAGCCAAAGAAACCTGTCTTTTTTGCATCAATATTCAGAAATATCACATGTCTTGTTGATGTCTTCATGGACACGGGGAGGCGGTAATTGGAACAGGGGAAATGACGCAGGGAAGGAAAGTGACAGGCTGGTGGAGGCGGGGCAAGAGCGGTGTTAACTTGATTGAAATAAACAAAGACGTGTTTGTTGAAGCTCTGTGTCCTCGTGTTATTTGAGGTGCGTCATCCGGCCTGCTAGGCCCACCCACGACTGCAACACTGGCGACGAGGCAGGCGGCCTTAGCAGCAATGCAGTGCAGGTGGAGACGCTGATACCGGCGGGTGCTTTGAGGCAACGCCCTCTAATAACAACACTGGTGCACAGCAGCAACCGTGCGTCCCAGGTGCTGGTGCGCCAAGCAGACCCGCTGCGCGCGACGCAGAGAGAGTGTAGAACCGGCCCAGGCTGCAGCGGTGAGTCAAACGCCTGGGCGGGATAAGGAAACTGTTCATCCCCGGGCCGCGGAGGTAGACCAAATCAGCCGCAGGCGAACAGGGAATCAGCTGGTGCCTGCATGGAGGCGGATGAGCAGGAAGCTAGAGCAGGCCTCAATAATCATACCCCTCACGACGGGTGGTGCTTGTGCCTGTGAGAGGCAGCCAGCCCGTCGTGCTGAGTGGGTGGAGGTGATTTAAGGACACATAGCACCTAGTGTGAGTGCACCCCAGGGCAGGAGGCCCCACCAACTCTATATCCCTCAACTGATGGTGCTCGTGCCTAAGACAGGAGGCCATCCTAGCACAAGGTGAGTGCGCAGGTGCACAGGGACAAGCAGAACCCCATCATCACAAGGATATCAAGGAAATGTCAGGGCAAGAGGACAACCAAGGGGCGCAAGCCCAGGGTCAAGCACAACCCGTGCATGGTGCACAAGGGGGGGATCAAACCCCATACAGGCTACCGGACAGGCTAGCAGCCCAGATGCCAGGTGCAGTCGATGTTACCGACACCAGCAACATGGGTCCTAGGTGGACTAAATGGATCAGAGACTTTGATCTATACATGGGAGCCACAGGGCCCATAGAAGACGCTCGACAAATGTGTCTCTTGGAGTTGGCAGTGGGCTCCGCCACCCGTGACATCATTGATGAGATGCCCCCTAACTCCATCGACTCCATCCAGCACCTCAAAGACACGCTGGCAGCATACTTCACCCCACACACCAACATGGACTATGAGAGGCATCTCTTCCATAGCACCAAGCAAATCAAAGGTGAGACCATGGACACCTATGTCATGAGACTACGCACAAAGATGAAGCATTGTGACTTTGCCAGCTACTCCAACACCAAGGCGCTATGATCACAAATCATAACGGGATGTGAGTCTCAGGCATTCTGAAGGGAATTGCTACAAAAGCTACGCACCCTTGATGAGATACTTGCGCTGGCCCGAGCAGGGAGGGCCATAGACTAACAGGTGGAGAGCTTCAACAACCCAGCACCAGGTGAAAACATCCGTAGACTCCAGTTAGAGAGGAGGACACAAGAGCTTTACTGCTACAAATGCAGATTTGAATACCCCCACAACGGCATCTTCCCTGCCATAGGCCAGCGCTGCGCCACGTGTGGCGAAGAAGGTCACTTCAAATCGGTCTGCAGGCTCTTCCAGGACAAAGGAAGAGATTGAGCCAAAGAAACGCCACCTAGACCCAAAGCAAAGACCATCCCTCCATCCGGGAGCCACCCTGGCACCACATCGCAAGGATCATCAAGTTAGCCACTCCCAGAATCAAGAGAGAGGGACTGAGGGGAGGACAGGCAAAGGAAGGAGAGAAGAGATAGAAGGAGATACGTCATGCGCTCGAGGCCAGAACGAAGGTCCAGACCCCACGTACGCTATCTAGTGGAACAATCGCCTTCTGACTCAGATCCCAGCTCATCGGGAAGCGACCAAAAGAAAAGGGCATATGTCTCTGCACTCAGTAACCCTACGGCCACTGCGCACTGCCCTACCGTAATCATCAAATTGAATGAGCAACCCACAGAGTTCCTGATTGACACGGACCACGTTGAACATGGTCATCAAACACATCTTAAAATGGCTGCCACAAAAGCCCACGTTGAGCCCCGCGACAGTGGACACATACGCCTATGGCGCCAAGACACCCCTTAAGTGCCTAGGACAATTTGATGGCACCTGCCGGTACAAGGGCCATGAGAAGAAGATACCCATTCACGTCCTGGTGACTGAAACTGACAGTTGATCCGTCTTAAGTTTCAAGGCCGCTGCCGACATGGGACTCATCCACATTCTGTACAACATCATGGTCCACAAGTACATTGACCCCGTCGAGATGATCAACAACCTGTATACATGCATATTCCGGGGCATTGGCAAACTAAAAAACAGACAAATAAAGCTGCACATTGATGAGTCCATACGCCCCGTAGCACAACACTACAGAGGAATCCCCGTTAACATCCAACGAAAGGTGGAAGACGAATTGCACAAGTTACTCGAGCAGGACATCATCGAGCCGGCCACCAGCCCTACCACCTGGGTGTCCCCAATAGTGCCAGTTCCCAAGAAAGGATTGGATGCAATTCGGTTGTGTGTGGATATGAGGCACCCCAACCAAGCCATACAGAGGGAGAGACACTTGGCCCCGTGCATCACAACATGATTCACCTATTGAACGGGGCTAAAGTATTCTGCAAACTGGACCCACAAAAGGGTTATCATCAACTCGTCCTGAGCCCCGAGAGGAGGAACATTACCACATTTGTCACTTATCTGGGCCTCTTCCTCTATAAGAGGCTAGGTTCGGCATGTCCTTGGCTGCGGAAATATTTCAAGCCGAGGTGCACAACATTATCAAACACATACCAAACTGCCTCAACTACAGTGACAATATCCTGATCTTCAGCACGGATGTCAACAAACATGACGAGGCCCTCATGAAGGTCTGCAAGGCACTAGAGGCAGCCAATCTCACGCTGAACCGCGACAAGAGCGAGCTCCGGAAGAGCACGTTGAGATTTTTCAGACATATCTTCTCGGAGTCGCGCATGACACCAGATCCCGACAATGCGGCTGCGTTAAACGAAACTGCACCCTCAGCAAACGTTTCAGAGCTGCGCTCTTTCCTGAGGCTAGCCAGTTACTGTACACAATACATTATGGACTTTGCAACAGTGTATGAGCCATTAAGACTGCTAACTAGACAGGACGCCACCTTCCACTGGACCGACAAGTGCCAGAAGGCGTTTGAAATCATCAGGAATAGAGTTGCCAAAGCAGAAAACATGTTGTACTATGACCCCAACTGCCAGACAGAGCTAACAGTGGATGCCAGTCCCGTGGGACTAGGGGCATACTGGCTCAAGTGGACCTGAGAGACCCCTCTCAGACACATGTAGTCGCATATGCCAGCCGAAGCCTCTCCAGCACCGAGCAGGCGTACTCCCAGGCCGAGAAAGAAGGCTTTGCGGTCATATGGGCGTGTGAACACTTCCACCTTTTCCTATATGGCAAGCCCTTTTGGGTCATCACTGACCCTCAGGCTCTACTATTCCTGTATGGCAATCCACGTGCAAAAATGCCACCTCGAATAGCACGATGGGGGCTACGGCTGCAGGACTGTGCCTTCGAGATTGTTCATCGGTCAGGGAAAGGAGAAGACCAGGCAGACTTTATTTCCAGAAGGCCCCGGGAGGCGTGCATACCAGAACCCTCCGTGGCGGACAGGTATCTTCTGTACCTCATTCATCAGACCACGCCGGAAGCGATAGACATCGAAATGATAGCTCGGGGACCGAGAAGGACATGGCATGACAAATCATCTGTAAAGGACTTGAGTCTGGCATGTGGAGAAGGACGAGAGAGGGGGAGAGCCGCCGGCGATCCGGTGCAGAACGGGGTAGAACACCTGGTGCAGGTGAAGGACGAGCTGGCACTTTCGGATGATCACTTTCTTCTGAAGGACTGCAAGCTGGTAATTCCCCCATCATTACAGGCGAGAGTCATTGAGCTCGCCCACGAAAATCATAGAGGAATGCTGTCGTCCAAGCGCATGCTTTGCCAAAAAGTCTGGTTCCCCAGCATGGACTCCATGTTTGAGGAAGCTCTAAAGTCCTGCCCCACGTGCAGCCTCATCATGCCTAACCCACACCCGGAGCCCTTGAACATGTCAGAACTTCCACAAGGAATATGGGAAGCAGTGGCTGCGGATTTATTCAGGCCCATCAAAGGAGGGAAGTACATGCTTGCGGTAATGGACGAATATTCCCGATATCCGGAGGCTCAACTCATCTCCTCGACAGCCGCTCATAACGTCATCCCAGCGTTAGACTGCATCTTCTCTGCTTATGGGATTCCAAGGGTGCTCAAGACCGACAATGGTCCCCCATTCAATGGGCATCAGTTCACACAGTTTGCGAACTACATGGGGTTTCACCATCGGAAGGTAACCCCCTTGTGGCCGCAGGCAAACGGAATGATTGAGCAGTTCATGGACAACTTGAAAAGGGCGCTCCAAATAGCGAAGCTCACGGGGCAGCCTTATGAACAGGTATTGAACCAATTGATGCGGGACGACTGGGGCACTCCCCATAGCCCCATAGGGAAAACACCCGCTGAAGTGATATTTGGAAGAGACATCCAAACAAGAATCCCTCAGGCCCAGAAAGGTGACCCTGCGCCGGCCTTTGACAAGGAAATGAGGGAACGAGACAATGCTGCCAAGGAGCGCATGAAAGAGTATGCAGACCTCCACAGAGGGGCTAGTTTGCCCCAGATTGAGGCAGGAGATGTGGTGGCTGTAAAGCAACCCCAGACTCACAAACACACCTCTATTTTCCAGGAGGAGCCATTACTCGTCACTCAGAGGAAAGGATCCATGATCACGGCGCAAAGCCCGGGAGGTCCCATCCCCCACAACTTATCCCATTTCAAGGGGATACACTAATGGGGTCGTGACGGCTAAGTGGGCGAGTGGTCGTCCCCATCGACTATGCCTCAGACGAGCCGTTTCAGGGCGATCATGGAGACGCGGAGGAATCAGACCCGGAAAGTCCCGCAGAGTGCAAAGCTACGGGAAGCCCTTCAGAGTTCATTAGTTCAAGTCCGCATCATGCTCGAAACAAGCCACGCCGCTGGATTGAAGAAATGGGTTAGAGACCCCACCAAATGTCCACCTGTTGTGAAGGTCTGGTGACTGTTTAAAAAGGGCAGAGATGTCATGTTGATGTCTCCATGGACACAGGGTGGCGGGTAGTTGGGGCAGGGGGAATGACGCAGGGAAGGGAAGTGACCGGCTGGGGGGAGGCGGGACAGGGGCAGTGTTATCTTGATTGAAATAAACAAAGACGTATTTGTTGAAGCTCTGGGTCCTTGTGTTATTTGAGGTGCGTCATCCGGCCTGCTAGGCCCACCCACGACCGCAACATCACATGGTGGCAGCTACAAGGCCAGGTTAGGCATATGGTGGGGTAACTATGTTGGTGAGTGGAACTGAGGGTGCAGTTTCGTTTAACGCAGCCGCTTTGTCGGGATCTGGTGTCATGCCCGACTCCGAGAAGATATGTCTGAAAAAACTCAACGTGCTCTTCCGCAGCTCGCTCTTGTCGCGGATTGGACTGGGGCATCAAATTGTCTTGGGCACCAGTGAAAAGGTGGCCCACAGTTGCAAATTGTGACAGATTGTTTGAGTAGTACCCATGGGGGAGGTTTTTGATAAAATGTGATGCAAATTGTGCAATCTAAAGAATATTTATTCAGCAACAATGGTCAAAACTACTAGCCGCATAGTGAAGTAACTCCTCAAACGGGCTCACATTGGCCAAAAAAGGGGCCCACTTTGATAAAAAAAATGTCCCACACTAGCATTTTGCATTTTTGGTTTGGGCACTGTCGTATTGCCTTGTAGCTTGGCCCAGTCTAAAAAAATGTGTGCACGTAAAAAGGCGCAGTGGAAGCTTTTCTTAACTTGTTTGATTTTAACCAATGCACAGGACACCTTACTGACAAGAGTGACCTGTGTGTTTCTGGAGGGCTCTGTCAGTGCAAACGATGCACTGGCAAGCCCCCTTACATGCATTGCTGCCGGGAGTATGCTCTCGGCACTAATGCATGATTGGCTCTGAGCACCCAAGCAGGGTAGGGGCTGGGATTGCATCTCAGAATGACAGGCCCTTGAAGGAGGAGTGTTTGAAAATGTGTTGTCGCCGCCTTGCCCCCGGATCCAAGGCTGTGGTGTGCGCAGGAGACCTTTAAAATGTAGCTGGCACTCCCCTGGCATGCATCACAGCATCACGCGGGGGGGACACCATCCATGTGTGCCAGAGGGGCCCCGGCCCCCTCGTGCCTCGGAACATGCCTATGGGTTGCGTGACCTTCCCAACTGCTCCTTGCATTGGGGCGGGAGGGCAAGAAAAAATGACGACCCTTTTTGGGTGTAATGAGTGTGGCGAATGTCCCTGGGGCACTGCTGAGGGTTCCCCACAGCCCCGAGGAAACAGCCGGGATGTTTCGCCGCTGATCGTGGGGTACCTTGCAATGGTTTGGCCAGGGGGTGGGCGTAATGCTAGTAACAGGCAGAACACCAGTGTCCTGCTTCATTTCCCCTTTGCTCCATCTTTCAGTCCGGCCACTGCAGCCTCAAATGTGCTCCCCAATTCTGAAAGTGAGGTTCATGCTTGTCTGGGTCCAAACCACTGAGCCCCAGCGTCAATTGCAGAACATGGCGGATGTCTCATGAACGGAAGGACGAGCCCCAGCTCGAGGTCCAACCTATGTGTAATTCCTAGTGACTGTCACTGAACAAACCCTGTCCTTTTTCATTTGATGCCAAAGATACCGAGGTCTCCTGTCCACTCTGGCCTGTCTTAGAAAAAAGACACATCTGGCTGCAGACCCGGGACGAAGCATCAGCATCGTCGTCCTTGCAACCTTCCACAAATCCCACCATGAAGTCCTGTTCTTTTCCAAACAGCCTTTTGTATTAAGCATTTGAGGGCCCAGTGCCAACTGTTATTCAGAAGATGGCAGTGCAGCGATATTGGACCAACAGATGTTTAGTTTGCTAAATGACCCCCCCATACTGTTACTCCACGCATGGTGGGGATTCATTTCAGAAAATGATTGCCAGCTACCAAATTCACCCTTAATCCTTCCAACCCTTCAGCCAGTTCATGGCACACCATGGATAACCTACATTAGCACCAAAGCCTTCACCCCCAGATGCATGTATGCAAGGTCCCGGATCTAGGTGTTCTGTTCTTGTGCCTCTCCAAAACAATACCCTTTATAGTTCAGTAAACATTCATCCTACACCTTCAGCTCTCCTTTCAGTCCTTTAACCAGGCTTGCCACGCGATGCCTACCCTTCAACAAGGGATATTTATGAACTATACTTTTTTGTGTGGCAGAATAATGGTTCCACAGACCCCAAACTCCAGACTTTCATCCACCCAGCCTGCTAATCAAATGAGGGTGTCTGGAAGTTTAGAAACCCCTTGGGAGCTCCTGCCTGCTCATCAAATGAAGATCTCAGCAAGTTCCTTAGGCTACACCATGGGAGCTCCTGCCTGCTCATCAAATGAAGATCTCAGCAAGTTCCTTAGGCTACCCCATGAGAGCTCCTGGCAGCTCATCATGTGATATTCCCTGTAAGGTCTTCAGGATACCCATGGGAGCTCCTGCCTGCTCATCATATGGGGTCCCTGTGTGTTCTTTCAGCTACCCCAGGAGAGCTCCTGGCAGCTCATCATGTGATATTCCCTGTAAGTTCTTCAGGATGCCCATTGGAGATCCTGCCTGCTCATCGTATGGTTGTTTCTGTAATTTCTTTAGGTTATGCCATAGGAGCTCCTGTCTGTTCATCATATGAGAGTTTCTGTGCGTTTATTAGGCTACCCATGGGGGCTCCTGCCTGCTCATCATAAAAGTGTTTCTGTAATTTCATTAGGCTACCCATTGGAGCTCCTGCCTGCTCATCATATGAGGGTTTCTGTAAACTCTTTAGACTACCCATGGGAGCTCTTGTCTGCTCATCGTATGAGGGGTTCAGTAAGCCCATTAGGCTACCCATGGGGGGTCCTGCCTGCTCATCGTACAAGGGTTTCTGTAAATTCATTAGGTTACCCGTGGGAGCTCCCGCCTGCTCATCATATGAGGTTTTCTGTAAGTTCTTTAAGTTCCCCATTCGGAGCTCCTGCCTGCTCATCCTATGAGGGTTTCCGTAAACTCATTAGTCTACTCATGGGAGATCCTGTCTGCTCATTATATGAATATTTCTGTAAGTTTTTCAGGCTACCCATAGGAGACCCTGCCTGCTCATCATGTGAGTGTTTCGGTAAACTCATTAGTCTACCCATCTGAGATCCTTTCTGCTCATCACATGAATATTTCTGTAAGTTTTTCAGGCTACCCATAGATAGGCCTTGCCTGCTCATCATGTGAGTGTTTCGGTAAGATCATTAGACAACCTATGGGAGATCCTGCCTGCTCATCATATGAATATGTCTGTAAGTTTTTCAGGCTACCCATAGGAGGCCCTGCCTGCTCATCATGTGAGAGTTTCTGTAAGCTCATTAGCCTACCCATGGGAGATCCTGCCTGCTCATCATATGAATATGTCTGTACATTTTTCAGGCTACCAATAGGAGGCCCTGCCTGCCCATCATGTGAGTATTTCGGTAAGCTCATTAGACTACCCATGGGAGATCCTGCCTGCTCATCATATGAATATTTCTGTAAGGTTTTCAGGCTAACCATAGGAGGCCCTGCCTGCACATCATATGAGTGTTTCGGTAAGCTCATTAGACTATCCATGGGAGATCCTGCCTGCTCATCATGTGAGGGTTTCTGTAAGTTATTTAGGCTACCTGTGGGAGCTTCTACCTGCTCCTTATAAGAAGGTCTCTATAAGTTGCTTACGCAACCTCATCGGAGGATCTTGATATTCGAGAAGACGGGCATAATGAGTAGGAGAATAGTGGTATCATTGTTGAGGTAGTCAGCTGTGGCCCAAAGGCCGGGCTGCCCTTCACCCGATATATATATATAACACATAACATTCTATGCAAATACAAAATGTGGGCAGTAAATAATCAACACACGACTTGATTTTGGATTCAAAAGGCCATGGCCATTAAGTAGAGGATTACATTTATGGGGGAAATCCTCCTATGAAGAGAAAACAGGTATTTTCACTTTGTATGTTGGTCTGCCTTGTGGAAAATCTGAGGGACTATTGCGGAGGGCAAGGCACCTCCACATACTCTTCAATGAGTCCAACCATACCCCCTTGAATCAGGCTCATAATTGTTTAGGTTGGCTCAATTTGTTGAACAATAGTGGATGACCAAAGGAGAGTTTACTCAACTCTGCTAAAGTTGGTGCTAACATGTACCTCAATTGGTAACGCTTGTCCCGTAGCTGGTTACAACAATTCTTATAGATGACTGAGCCACTGCCCATTCTGAGGAAGGTTGGAGGGAAACATCTGCACCTGCCTCACAGTACTGAAAGGCATACTGTCGCTCAACGGGCCTTTAGGTAGGGCTGATCATACCAGTGTGACCACCCCCCCCTGCGAGGGCCAAGTAAGGTCACTTTAGCACTATACATTACAGTGACCCATCATGGGAACCACCACAACTCTAAAGCCAAGATGAGTTCTGCTGCATGCCCTTCCTGGTGCCCCTCCTTGTCCTCAAACTTGTCATTGGACTAGAAGTATGGGTCTGTTTGTAGCACCATAGGAGCTAGAGAAGTTGCTTGCCCCAGAGCCTTAGTATTAGGGCAGAAATTTCTCCATGGGAGTACTGCTGTTCCATTTTATGGGTCCCCCTAAACATTTTTCTTTTTCCTCTTTCAGTTGCCCATATAGCTTTAAGGACTGGGGTGCTTTTTAAGCACGCCATTGCTTTTGGTGAGTAGGCTGGAGGCAGCTGTAATTCAGTTTTGGCTTCGCCAGTGGTGCAGCCAATTTATGGTAACGACTCGGGTATTAATGTATTCCCTACAGACCGCCATTGTATTTTTGGGCGTTTCCTTTGTTTGGAGAACCACAAGGTAAGCCTAAAATGGCCCATGTGCAAATATGGCTTCTCTTTGAGCCCAGGCGAACATGCTCTCTTATGGTTTGGGCTGGTTTAGACTGGTCCCTAGGCCTAGGTCCCTAGATGAGCCAATGCACATACTCTGTGGGGGGAAATGTGAGTATGATGATTGTTATGGTCAGGGTGATTATCTGGCCACCAAAAACATTGTGTGTGTGTCCTTGCTTGTCATTATGCCAGCCCATGAGTCTATGGGCCTTCTTCAATTCTACTGGGATTTTGGTAGGTTGCTTAGCTGCCCGCTAGAGGGGTTTTACTTGGAGACGTGCTGATGCAACCTTCGGACCAGATCTGACCATACTGGCTGGCTCCTGTGTCCTTACCCTTGGATCTGGTTTTCATTTTTGTCTACTAGACATCCTTCTTGGTCTGTCCTTGTTCCTTCCAGTGGTCCGTCTCGCTGGTTGGAATAGACAGCCTTTCGTGGGATTGTTTTTGGGAAGTTTAATGCGATCTTTCTGAAGAATCTTCCTGGTTGTACACCTGGGGATAGGAAGCTGCTGTCATCCATAAGAGAGGTGATACACCACTACCCATTCTCTGCTGTTCATCAAGTCTCCTTTATCCACCACCCGTGCACCAACTTCCCCTGACATCCGCTATTGGACTGAAACCAAAAAAGTGATGGGTGGAAGGTTTTGAATTAATCAGGACCACTGGCATTGCTCTGGGAAACCTTCGACACCACCGTTTTTTATCCCGTCTGCACCATTGCAAAAGGGTTCCAGCCATATGCAAATCAGTCAGGTACTGCCACCAATGGGAGCAGCCCTGCCCGAACTGCTATGCCAGGTCCCCTCTGCACGGAAACACAAGCAACCCCAGACATGTTTCGGCCTTGTTGGGCCTCCTCGGTGAGGTGCAGCTTAGTTCCCTATGGCGCAGAGAGCAAGAGACCCACGTCTGGGCATACCCTCTCTCACATAGGGAGACAATCTGAAACCAAAAAAGTGATGGGTGGAAGGTTGTGCAAGTGGCAAAGAGCAATGCCAGTGGTTAAGATTCATTCTAAACCTTCCAGCCATCACCTCTTTGTTTTTGCTTTGTCACCCAGAGTGGGACGGTTATGCCCAGACGTGGGTCCTGTGCCTGCTGGGCCTAGAGACCCAAGCTACTCCTCACTGATGAGCCCCAACAAGGGCGAAACATGTTTGGGGATGCTTGTGGTCTCGTGCAGAAGGGATGTGGCCTAGCAGATCGGGCTGGACTGCCCCTTTTGGGGTGGGGCCAAGCCTGATTTGCATTCGGTCTTTCCCCTTCTGTAATGGCTTGGCTGGCAGGCGAAGAACGGTGGTCTGGAGGGTTGCCCAGAGCAATGCCAGTGGTTAAGATTCATTCTAAACCTTCCAGCCATCACCTCTTTGTTTTTGCATCCCCTATCGGACCCCACACCAGAAGCCACACCAGCTTTCCTGAATACTCATTAACCCCAGATATGTCGCAAAAAACAAACACAACATTTTCGACCTTATTTCCAATGGACATCTTGATATCCTATTAATCACAGACACATGGTTCCCCAATGACAATAGACCCATCACATATGAGGCTTTCCCCCTGGGCTACTCCCTGATTGTACAAAATAGGCCCAGCAGAACAGGAGGACTAACCATCCGCCACAAAAAACACCACTCAGCCATATCCACTGAGAATCTACCCTGTAACTCTGATTGAGAATCATTACTGGTAAAGATCTGCCTACTCCACACCCTAACCGACAGCTTCCTACTCGTATATAGGCCTCCAGGCTATAATACGAAATTCGCTGTTTCCCTCAGTGGTTCCCTAACAGCCACTCTAATCCTGCATCCATCCCTCACTATATTTGGAGATTTCAACGTCAGGTTGACATCCCAACCAACCCGATAACTCGTTCGCTAACTGACAACCTGGAAGCTCACAGCTCGACTCATCTGATCTCACTCCGAAATCACACAAGAGGGCACAACCGCAACACCCTTTTTAGCACATCAGACCCACTGTCCATCCTCCAGCCTCACCCACTAATCTGGACGGATCAGTATGCTATAGTCTTTCCTCTCGTGTACCCTTCTCACCCCCCACCCTGCCAACCCCATCTCTGTCCCCGCTGCACAGTACCCATCTGGAATAAAGTCATCATGAACCCTGATCTGGCCAATTCCCTTCTAAACAGACCTCCGACAGCAGGGTAGATACCAGTCTATCAACCTTTACAACCCTTTGCTCACCAGTGCCATGATCCCCCTCACGCCGACCAGACACAACTCTCAGAGATCAGGCTCCATCCTGAAGTGGTACACACCCTCCCAAAAATTCCTCAAAACCATCAAGCATCGCTTAGAGGAAACCTGAAGGGCTAACCACACTCCTCAAAACAAAATCACTTGTGCAAGATTAAATAGGGCCTACCTGACCGAAATAAGAAGAGGCAAAAACACTTCTATGGAAATCAGATTTCTAACTCACAAATCCTGAGCAGGAAACTCCACAAAACCATCACTGAATTCCAGACCTGAGCTGCATGACCCCTCACTCACCACGCTCCCAAGCTTTCTGTGACACACTATCTGACCACTTTCACAACATCACTATGGAAAGACACTGCCTCATACTCTGCAAATTATCTTTGGTCACCCCCCCTCTTCCTTCTGCCCTATCCCTCCCTGGCCCACTCGGCCAGTCCCCCCCACTTTCACACATATTTCCCACTCAGAGTTTCTGAAACTCCTAGCATTAAGCCGGCCCTCAGGCTGCTCTGGAGATCACTGTCCCGCTACACTTCTCAAAACAATCCTAACAACAACATGTGCTGGCAACGTTGCTTAGGCCATTATTAACAACTCTCCCTCATCTGGTATCTTCCCGGAAACCTTCAAAACTTCATATTTCAAACCCCTTCTCAAAAAACCCTCTCTCAACCCCCTCCTTCCTTTGAACTACAGACCTATGTCCAGCACCCGCTTCATTGATAAACTTCTTGAACGCACAATTTGCAAGAAACACGGCCTATTCACAGAAGCCAACCTTCTGCTTGACCCATCCCAATCAGGCTTTAGACCACTTAGAGGAACTGAATCTGCTCTTGTGTGCATCTGGGACAATCTAAAAAGGACAGTTGACCCAGAAGGATGCACTGCACACATCCTGCTCGATCTATCTGCCACTTTTGACAACATTGACGATTCAATTCTCACAGACAGGCTTTACACACTAAGCATTAGAGACTCTGCCCTAAAATGGATCTCATCATTCCTCTCTAATGGATTGCAAATCAAGCTGCTTCTGCCTTTCACTTCCGTCCTTTGCCCTGTCCTGAAAGGGGTCGGTCGTGGAGCCTCCCGGTCATCCCTTCTCTACAATCTCTACCTCAGCTCACTGCCCGCACTTGTCCGCTCTCACAACCTTTCATGCTATAACTATGCAGATGACACCCAAATCATTTTCATGATCCCCAAAGCTCCAACATCCTCCCATCCTGACCTCTCCTCCTGCCTCTATGCAATTGATCACTGAAGGACAGCCAACCACTTCTCCTCAACCCTGGCAAAACTGAAATAATACTATGCGGCAATACCGCCCTCATCCCCAACCAATACCCTGGCCACATGCCCTAGGAGCCCCACCTGCAGTTTGGGAGCCCCTCTCTGAGCTATTCCTCTCCCAACACATCAACTCACTGTCCAGAAGATGCAACTTCTACTTAGGCATCCTAAGGCAAATCTTCCCTTACCTATCCTACCCTCCTAGACTCTCTGCAATACTTGCCATCATTCTCTCCTGCTTAGACTATGCCACTCCCTCTTGAAGAGGAAGTGCCAAGTATCATCCACACACCAGCCACCCCCTTCGTAGTACAAGGTACTTTCACACCAAAATATGTGACATATGATGAACAAATAAACCAGCAAAGAGCAGCTGTTGGGCTATGCCCGGTGCCTATCAGAGTAACCGCACCTATTGAAGTACCGACACCTAAGAAAACCTAGACAGTAAGGTACCCATTGAGAAAACCATATCTACAGGCAAGACGAAATGACGGTTGTCGGAATGGGATACCCGAAGAAGCCAAGAAGATAAGGAAGACGAATGGTGACGTAATATGAAATCGGACAGACGTACATATAGAAGATATGGCCCTCATTCCGAGTAGGGCGGTAAGGGATACCGGGCATCGGTAAGGAGACCGGTGCCGGTAATCCCTTAATGCCCTGCTACGAGATCCCTTAGCGGGTCCCTTCCTTAAACCCTGGTCTGACCAGGTGTTAAGGACGGGACCAGTTAAAGGACCTGGACGCAAATAACGGGCTTGGCATAAGCCGGCCAGTTATTTGCGCCCTCCCCATTCCCATTGAGCCGAATGGGGAATGGTTTGGTAAATGGGGACTTACCGGTTCCCCCAAGGTCGGAATGGACCGGTAAGTCCCCATTGTACCAAACCGGAGTCGGTACCGGTATGGGAGGCAGTCATGGCGCAAATAGCGCCATGACTACAACCATACTCAGAATGAGGCCATAATGTCCTAAGAATACTGACAAGTAGATGAAATTCCATGGATAAGTGACATCTTGAGCCTAAAATGAAGAAATTGATGTCAAGATGCAGAAACGTATGCCATATGCACAATGAAGATATTAAGTTGGTTTAAACGTGTACAGATGCAAGAAACTCCAAGACGCAAAGAAGTTGTGAAGCTTGCTCATGCTTAGTAGTAAAATAGATTGCGCAAGCGCCAACTATACATATATATATAGCTCAAAAGCACTTTATACATGAGTGCAAATCCACTACGGACATGAGCAGAATTGAACAAAGGTTACTAAAGGTCTCAAGAGGAGAGTGTTGTAGCAAACAAATTGAGAATTAAGATGGAGAGAAACCCAGCTGAAGGTAACCATGCCAAGAAGCCACGGTCGTATCGGGCTGGAAAAGGCCAACAGTGGATACAATTAAAGAGAACAAGAACAGAGTATCCTGTTCCGAAAGGTCAAGATAAGCTACAGATGGTAGAGGACTGGCAGAATTAAATCAAATACACGAAAATGCATGAAGAAGAGGCCAATTTCACCGTGTCTGAATCACGTGACAAGGCAGGCAGGAGGGGATGAGACTTTCACACCTACGCATGGATCCCAGCCATACCCATACTCCTTAACTTTCTCAGACCAAGAGCAGACGCGAGGCCGAACTACAAAGAAGTAATTGACACATGCCACTGGGGTGATGAATGATTGTAACATAATTGGAGGGAAGCTGGGGTGCAGACTTACTCCCTGCACCTGGCTGGCTGTTCTACATGCTGCTAGGCGCAAGTGGAAAAGTATGAGTGGGGTTTGATGCCAACCCAATCATAGTGGACCGTGTAAACTAGGGTCCTATAGTGAGTAGAACCAATGATACGTTGTACTTTTAGTGACGTTTATAGTGGCCATTTTGAAGGAAGGGCTTAGTTGCCCCACCTGACAGTGATTATCCAATCCCCTCTCCCTGTTACCACATACAGTTATAGTACCTATGTTAAAGTTACCTTCCTATAACCAATCAAGTTGCATGTTAGGTTTTTAAGATTGGGTGTCAGTGATGATGAGTTTTTGATATTAATACTGTGTTTTTTCTGAAATTAAGTGGAGTTGAAATGAGAAGGAAGATCAAGCGGTTGCTGATATTCATTGAACTCCCCGTTTTTTGTACTTGTCATTAAACAAACTCCCTTTGCCAAACTATTGAGTTGTCATAGTTATTTGGTGCAAGAGTACGAATCTGCATCCCCACCTATCTCGAGGGTGCTGCTACTCATCTTAAAGGGCTGTTTGGAGACCCCCAGTCTTATGGGCTGGCTGGGGTCCATCCAGTTCACTCTACTTAGGCGTCCTAGCACATCGACTCAGGAAACTCCAAAAAATCCTAAACTTTGCAGCCAATCTCCTCCTCCCTCTCTCACCCAGAGAACAAATTATCCCGGCACAGAGCCCTACACTGGATCCCTATTGGCCTAAGGGCCACCTCTAAAGCCATAGTCATCACTCACTGCAACCTCCACAACAATGGATCAGGGTTCCTCCAGGACAAAATCACTTGCTACCACCCAACCAGATCTCTCTGATCAGGCTTGGCATTCCTTCTTGTAATCCCCCCACAACTCCACCAGAATGGGAGGATCCGCCTTCTCTATCCAAGCCCCCTCCACCTGGAACTCTCTTCCCCTACACATCCGCCGCAACAAACACTACCTCTCCTTCAAAAAGGACAGAAAACGTGGCTATTTCCATTGGCGTCCTGAAGCAGGCACTGGAAGGGAGTCCCTCCCAATCTCCATCACAACATCCTCACTGTTCCAGCCACAGCTACGCTCTAGCATAACACGGACAAGCCAGGCCACCTCTGGCCCCTTAACAATGACAGTGCAAAACTCCTCAGGGACATGACCTGTCACCCCAGGCAGCATCAGCCATTATCACAGTGGCCCGTCTTGTAAACTTGCAACCCCAGGCAGGGCCGACGTTATTGCAGATGCCCACTTTGCAAATTGGCAACTACAAAGCACTATTCACACAACTAAATCATTCACCGACTACGGGCATGCCAGGCTGTTGCTAATGTTGCTAATACCTAACTGCTAGGCGTATGAAATGTGTCACACTCAGTTGGATTGTTGGGATTAGGAAATGTATTGCACTTAGATGGTTGTGAAGGATAGGAAATGTGTCAAACTTAGATGTGGGTAGGAATTGTGTTACACCTAGTTTTTTTGCTAGGGATGGGAAATGGGTTACACTTAGATGGACTGCTGGGGGTAGGAAATGCATTACACTCAGATGGAGTGTTTGGGGTAAGAAATGTATTACACTTAGATGGTTTGTGATGGATAGGATATGTGTTAAATTTAGATGGACTGTTGGGGTCGGAAATATGTTACATTTAGATGGTTTTGTGAGGCATAGGACATTTTGTAAGACCTAGAGGGATTGTTGGGGGTAGGAAATGTCTAAGCCTCAGCTGTATTGTAGGGTAGGAAAGGTGTTACACTTGGAAGGGTTGCTGGAGCTAGGAAATGTCTCTGCTTCAGCACCATTTGGGGTAGGAAATGTCTTATACTAAGATGGATTGATCGGGGCTAGGAAAAGTGTTGCACTCAGATGAATTGTGGGGGTAGGAAATGTATTACACTTAGATGGTCTGTGAGGGATAGGAAATATGTTACACTCGGATGGACTGTAGGGGGGTAGGAAACATGATACCCTTAGATGGATTGTTGGGGGTTGGAAATGCGTCACACTTAGGTGGATTGTTAGGGATAACAATGGTGCTGCACTCAGATGGATTGCTGGGGGTAGGAAATACATTACTCTTAGATGGTTTGTGAGGGACAGGAAATGTGTTACACTTAGAGGGACTGTCGGGTGTAGGATATGTGTCACACTAGGATGGATCGCTATGGGTGGGAAATGTGTCACACCTAGATGGATCGGTGGGGGATGGGGATTGTATTGCACTTGGATGGTTCTTGCGGTGGGAAACGTCATCGTCTTGAATGGTCTTTGGGGGGTGTGGAATAACATTGCACTTGGAAGACTGCACATGTAGGTCAACACGTGTGTTGCACCTGGAACAAACAATGTCAGTTACAACATGAACTGCACTTGAAAATCTGAAGACTAACAAATGCTTGGCACTTAGAGGAGATTTGTAAGACAGCATGTAATGTTACCCGGCCTTTACACGCAAGATCTATGATGGTACCCTTCATTGGACCTAAAGATCGTAAGTCAGCATTGGTATGCTGAAATTGCAGTTAGTAGATGGCTGTTAGTAGTAGCGTTTATAGAACTGGGAAGATAGTCAGTAAGACTTTCAAGGTAGCCTTCTATGATGCTTTCAGAATCCTATGTCCTCGATCCCATGGTAGCCTGCCCTTCACGCCTAGAAGAGGTACCAGGAGAGCCAGACTATTGCTCTTAAAGGACTTGAGGGTAGCCTCTCCATAGCTAGCTTTTTGTCCCCACAGGAGATCTGATGACACAATGACATCAAAGATAAACTCAATCTCTGCTCCAGGTATGAATGAACGCACTACTCTGGAGGACATCTGCCGCAGGCACGGCGATCCATCCACGCACATTAGAATACAACTACGACCTATGGCAAAATTCAGTCTAGCTGGACACTTAACATTTTTAAGCCTACTCACTCCAGACTTGCCTGGACACCTCTGCCATTGCAATACAGTGACAACCTACGACAAAATGTCGATTTAGCTGGACACATAATGAATCTCTTGCACTCACACACATTTGTGACCTCCCTCAACACCCGCCCACATGCCTGATCTCTTGGGCTGCTTACTGAAGCCCAGCCAGACCATCCAAACCTAATCATGGCCATATGCACACATGCATTCTAAACCTCTATGATAGTTTCCCATACTCTGGACTGTGGCCCCCAAGGTCGTTCCCACCACAAGCGTGTTGAGACTATAGTAATGGTAAAAAGGCGCTATATAAATGACAATTACAATTCACTGTGCCTCTGCTCTCCTCTAAAATCCCTCTACCCCTGCATGAAATGGCCTACCTTAGTTTGCCTCTCTAACCTCTCTAGACACTTGTCATACATTCTTCTTTATCCTCTATATCCCTGCCATCCTGTCAGGTCCTCTTCCCAGCTTGCTCCTTCAGCACCTCTAACAGTACTATCTTCTTCTACGAATCTACTCCTAATGTTATCCTCATCTCCAGGGGTGGACTGGGAACCACATGTCTTGCCTATTTACCCACTGCTCTAAAGTTCAGATCCTCCATCACTGCTTTCCTTCCCCTACTCCCTATATTCCGGCCCTCATGTCGGCCTCTTTACCTCTTCTCTTCAAACTTGAAAATCAAACTATTCTTCTCAAGGGACTCTTCCCTGATCATATCCACGGCCCATCTACCCCATATTTTATCTACGGTCACACCACCTCTGATCTCATTCCCAGTCCTGCCACCTTGATCTTCTCTATAGACACGCTAACCATGTCTGCAAACAACCTCTCTAATCATGTCTTTTTCAATCAGCTGTCCCCATCCTCTCTAGTTTCTGTACTCCTGCTTTCTCATCTCGTCTATAGCACTGTTCTTCTTCTCAGAAGGAATGGGGATTGGAGAGGAGAGCAGGAATACAGCATTTGCATCCTCTTCTCCAGCTGCACCCTCGTCCACAAACCCTCTACCTAGTATTTCACTTCAATGGCTCTTTTCCAGCTTAGTTGCTTCAGTTTCACACCGGGCCATCTTGAGCACTTTTGGGGACCGGGACACGGACATCTTTGGTGCCCCCCTCCACTGAACCAAAGGAACACTTGTGTATAGGCGCATTACAAATGCCATATCATATCATATCAATTAAGGGATCCAGAACATCTGGTTGTGCACCCCTCATCGCAATCATAACACATAGCTGGTATGCTGCCTCACATCGATCAAAATAAGCATGGGTGCTCCCTTTCAGTCCACGTAACCTCTTAATTTTTGCTGTAATCAGAACCATAAACCAGTAGCATTTCAAGGCCAACATTAGCAGTCCACAATGAGGTAACTTGTGTTCTAGCATAGATGGAGGACACTTTTCATCAATAGCAGCCGCGATGAAAGTACACAGATGATATTATAAATGCAGGGCACAGAGCATATGTAAAAGGACTACATAATCCAGAATAGACAGACGACTCAGATTAGCTGCCTCACAGAATACAAAAGTGCTCAAGCATGGATATAGGAGACCAATTGGAAGCAAGGAGAAACATACAAATACCATAACATAGATAGTGAATGTAGATTATAAACTACCAGGAAGGAGACCATATCCAGGTGCACTGAGAGTTGAAGACTGACATGGGTTTCAAATATTGTTGCCATTTGAAAGCAAAGAAACAAGCTGCTGTGGTGTGCAGTATATCAATGCTCACTATTATTATTATGGAGAAAGCAAAACTATAGCCACTGAAACCATGAGTCTTTTTTGAAGATCATACCATGAGAAAGAAATACCTCTTAATGGCGACAATTTTGAAAGGTTTAGGGACTGGTCATTTTGATAATTAGTCAACACAGGATTAAATGAGATGACCAGGATCACACATCACTTGAACGGTGAAGCTGGGATTTGTACCCACTCTGCAATTTATGCACTTTACCACTTTCTTTTCCAGTTCTTACCATGAACTAAAATAATCCTATTTTATTGAACTAACTTGGAAAATACACAAATCACATAACAAACACACAACAATTAGAAAAAACATCATAGAAGCATAACATGCAAAATGGGAATGATTCTTGCTTATTGTCTCCATCATCAAGGGAAGTATACATGTGCTAGCATTCTAATTGATGTGATCTCAATAGATCTTATCTGGGTTTTTCTTTTGTGTTTTAAGGCTTTAAACACGCCCAAAACACATGCTTGTGAAATTGTTATTTATAAACCTGCAGAAAAAACTTTGAATTGTAAAAAAAAAAACATGTTTTGTGTCAAATGAGCAGACGTTAAAATATGCTTGCCACAGGCCTGTGATAGTTGGTCCACTCTCTTCTAACTACAACCCCTTCTGCTATGTCCGTTTTTTTTTATAGAAACCACTATCCGATTTAAGTACATTGCTGATAGTAGCAGCTGTTGTGCCAAAAAACAAAGTACGTATACATGCAGGTTTATCAACTTCAGACATGGGAAATTCTGAGTCGACCTTGCCAGAATTTGGTATTCATAATCTTGCATATGTACACAGATGTCTGCAATGAGTGTTTAACACACTGAGCTATCTTCTGAAACATTGCTGCACTCAAAGTTATCAATATGCATATCAACCTTGGCTATTGCCCATGACGAATATAATTCCCACAGAAAGGTGAGACTGCGACAGGTGTTGTGTCGTAGTAAACGCACAAACTATGTAGACCACAATGCAACACAGAAAGCATTGCGGGATGAATTGATCAGAGCAGAATGTTCTTGTCAACAACAGAGAGGCAATAGGTTAGAGCAAGAGCATGCCATAACATATCCTGATGTGTGCGATTTAAGTTTTGTAAACAATGGGAACTGACTTCTGTAGAACAGGAAGCCTTGTGTTCTTCCCTCCCAGGAGGGGGCCCGGGGCACATGCCCCTTTTGACTTCCCATGAAAACGTCTCTGGTTTCACAGACTCCCAAAATCGCCAACTCTAAACTGCTGCGAATACACTCCCTCTCCATACTACAGCCTTCCCAATATTTACAGACAATTCACATTCCTTTGAACCCTTTCCTGAATATCCATGCTGTCACTCTGCAGCTCAAGCCCCCCGCCCCTTCTGCTCCCCTCCAGCTGCCCAGATAATATTCTCATTCATTGTGTCTACCCATCTGATCAGAAACATTCTCCCTTAATCATTCATTAGCATCTGGACCAGCATGATTGCACCCTATAAATAAAACATCTTCATGGCCCACTGCCAAATGTTTCCCTGTTCACTGCACAGCCCCCATCCATTCCTCAAACCCCTCTCCAGTCTCAACTTACCTCAGCCCGAAACTTCCAATTTCCTTCCAGAGGCTAGCCAGAACTGGCTAACAAGTGGAGCCTGAAGCTGATGTAGTTGGGCCCAGGCAGTGATAATGACGTGTTCATTTATGTAGCGCCTTAACTCAAAGCTCTTTACACAGCAGATATTTACACACAATATCACCCAACCGAAATTGGTACTCATTTATCGACCTCGAAAGGATGAAAGGCTGAGTTGGCCTTGCTGGGATGTGAACCTCCGACCTGCAGATCACGCTAAGATCGAGGCAGCGAGCACTCAATCCGCTGGTCTACCCTGCCAACTCTACAATGTAAATGCCTACATAGCGGTGCTGAGTGGGCACGTACAGATTTCGGGCGGGCCTTTCCTGCTCAGGCCCTACCCTGTCTATGCCTCTGTTTCCTTCTCTAATCCTAACATGCGGCCTGTCCCAGTTCTCTCTCCAAACGACCCCTGCCTCTGATCCCAGTTAGTGCCTCACTAGCCTCAGATGTCAAATCCAATGCAATTTCACAGAGCTCAGTTTCTCTCTCCATCCTCTTGCATCTACTCCATTCCCAACGCACCCCAATCCAGATTCCGGCGTCGGTGCTCCAGTCACCTCCGCACATTCCAACTCCTGCCCCCATCCTTCACTCCACTTCTGCTCCAAAATCCCAGCCCCCGCTCTGATCGCACCTCTTTAACCTTATATTCAGTCAGAGCTATGAGTGACCACTCCATTGTCAATAGGCGTCCGGTCTCAATGCGTACCTGCCCTCTCCAATTCCAACCTGTCTCCAGTAACGAATCCCAGAAGCTGCCAAATTCCAGCTCGCGGCTCTCCCCTGCTCATGGGGTCTGTGGATCCTAGCAAGTGTTTCCCTCCCCAATCATAAGCATATGGGGCACTATTGCGTGGGCAGCAATGACACGCCAGTCTGAGCTAATTCTGCCTGTCAGTCTGGGTCAGTTTGTGGGGCAAAGTAGCAAACTGTGCTTTTTTAATATGGGGAAACAAAATGTTCAGTTCCAGGTCTACTTTTTGGCTTTGACTACAACCTATCCTGGATTGCAAATCTCATCCCTCTGCTCCATCTGCAATGCTTTACCATCTCTAAATTCCCAAAAGACCTTTGGCCCCAGATCCCAGCTGCCTTTTACATTTCCGACATTCTCTATGCCCAACTTGTATGCCCTCTCCACTCCTGCACAGCCTCCAATGTAAACACTTAGAGGCTTTAACGTCGTCCCTTCGCCCCTGCCCCGATCCTAGGGCATCCTGAGACCAGGCTCACTCACATTCTCCAAATGTATCTCAATCCAACATGCAACCGAGACAAATGACCGACCAAACAGTATTGCAGAAGCTTCAGAAAAAGAGGAGCAAAAGGGCAATGACATGGGCAGTCAATGATGGGTGGGTAACTAGCCAAGCTTGGTGTCCCTCCTCATATGCCATCTCTCCCCAGCTGTACTCTAATGTAATAGTTCCATTTTACAGGTGGCGTTTAAGGGCCACCTAATATCCAAAACTAAAAATGCATCCCAATTCACAAAGAGGGTGCTCTTTTCTGTGTGAGGGAAAGGCACCCATCCTGGTACACCTGTTCTAGGGTGCCAGCCAGTGCATCTTTTGTGCAGGTGAACGGCCTCCAGGAAATGTGCAATGGGTGACAACTTCAGAAATGTATTGGTGGGGACCAGGAAGAGATGTTAAATCACCAAAATGGAAGGGGGAACCAGGACCTCTCATGTGTTATGCAGGGGTCAAGTTCTGAAAAAAAGTGGGGAAACTCATTAACATACTAATGTACTCAGTCCATCGCCTCTGCTGGGATATCCAAGAACAAGTGCTACCTTCTTTAGATATGAAGCAAACTTCTGCATCTAGGTCGGCCAAAGCACCCTCCTCCTAGGCGATGGACTGAGTAGAAAGGCATGGGTGCCTAAGCAGTTATGATGTTAAAGGACCATAAGTTATACAGCTTCACTTTATGAAATGTGTTCACAACATACCTAATCAAAGGTGTCAGGATCTGGGAAAAAATATCCTACCCAAATTATTTCATCTTCAGGCGGTGTTTCAAGTTTGGAGGGTGATAGAAGTAGTCGCTTGGGCTTATCAAAGGGTAAAAAAGTGGCTATGCAATAGAGTTTGCATCACACCGCTAGAGTCTGGAGGATAATCATCGGACAGTACAGCATATAACAGAAAGGCAATTGCAAAAAGAAAAAGATTTGCCACTCCTGATTCGGCGTACGGGGGAAGGATTTAAGTCCAATGTATTTAAGGCCCCAAAACATAAGGAGAATTTGCATTTATACTGAAGGCGCCCAAAAGCGCATCCCTGTGGTACATGTTACAGTGGGGACATTGCAGAAGATTCTGTCACTAGTACTTGAAGGGATTTTCATGATGTTACTCAATTTCTGGGAATGGGTATCACAAGACGCTACGGCAGATGTCACCAGAGGCATCAGCGATATACACGTAAGGATCACCACCTGAGTGTTGACATTGGTAAAACAGGTGGGATTTTGGAGCATGTAAGTCCAAACTATTTCCGCTACATAGGCTGGATTTCATTGGAGCATCCATTGCAGCAGACATGGGATTGGCCAGTCCAAACCCAAGATGTGCAAAGGAGCTGAGAGACACATTGCAAGAGCGGCTATCTGTAGAGCAAGCATCGGCAAAGGACTGGCTCAGAGTCCATGGAGACATGGCAGCAACTGCGTGTCTGGTCCCTTGATTTCGATCTAATTTAAAACAGTTTATAAATGATGTTCTTGTGCATTGAACTCTTGGAGATATGATGCGCAAACTCATGATACCCATTCTGGAAGAAATCAACGAACATCTTCAATGAGTCTTGTACCAAGAAATCTGGAAGGAGGGATGCACATGATAGCACCAGTACCCAAGGTATATTGATGGTGAGTGACCCTCAATAGGGCTGGGGAGCCACGTTTAGAAGTGAGTCAACGGTTGGGCTGGCGCAGAGTGTTGGGGCCATCCAACTGGAGAGAGCTGGCTGCAGTGTCACTGGAACTCAGTAGCTTTTCAACACTGTCCATAAGGCAAATAATTACTGATCTGCACCAACAACACAGTGACCAATGCTTGCATGAACTGTCAGGGCAGGACAGAAGCGAGACATCTGGGAATACTCGCAGTCAAGATTGTAGGCTCTGCAGATCAATTATCTTGGCATTAACAGCAGTGCAACTCGAAGGGTCCTTAAATACGTGGTAGCAGACAGGCTCAGGAGAGGGTCCCCCTCCTCACTGGAACTAAATATTTTGCAGAATGCGCTCCTACAGACATGCAGAAAGTGAAAGGTATATGGGGTGGATTTCTTCGCTGCCCTAGACAATCCGAAGGTACCAATTTATTGCAACAGAATTCAGGATCCACTGGGCAGGAGCGTAGAATCCCTTACCAAAGATGCATTTGTTCATCTTCCTTCCCTTCCCCCTGATATACAAGGTCCTGCTAAAATTAAGGAAGGTGGCAGCAGAGGTCGTTGTGGTGGGTCATATTGGTTACAATAGGTCACGGTTCCTGGTCCTCTTGGAAACTGCAGTGAATCGCGGTCTCAGTTTAGTATTAGGCCCGCCTATCAAGTTTTTCATCTCGGTTTGTTGATTTGGTAGTGGAGCAGAATTGGTGACACAATGTAGGACTATTCTGCAAAACCTTAGAGGCAGTAAAGAATTTAAGGAGGCCCCCTCCTAGTAGGGCTCCCTTGCACCGTTTGAGAACATTTCAGCCTTGGGTAAAGAATTGCATTAATACCACTTAAAATCACTTCAAGTTTTGGATAGCTTTCAAACAGTTTCAGGGGGCAGCTACAGGGGGCAGCTACAACAGCATTTAGGCGTCCGTGCGGGTCGGAGGGCATTAGATGTTGCATGATTTGGTCCCATAGCAAGGTACGCAAACAAATATATAAATGTATGTAAGCATGTATATATTTTTATGGGTACCTTATTGTGGCTTGTGTACTTTGCAAGCATCTTTTATAAATATAGAAATATGTTGCATATTTCTATGTTTATAAAAGATGGCTTGAAAAGTACATAAACCATCGTAAGGTATGTACATACATATATACATTTATATATTTGTTTGTGTGCCCTACTAAGGTTTGTGCACTTCAAGATGGCTTGAAAAATGCAAAAACCATAGTAAAGTACGCACACAAAAATATAGCATTTTTATATATGTGTGCATACCTTACTATGGTTTGTGCACTTTTCAAGCCTTCCTTGAAAAGTACACAATGCAATCCATCTTTTATAAAACATTGACGACGGACAAGGCCTGAGGCGTCTGTCCGTTGACAAAGCTTTATAAAAGATGGCTTGAATTGTGCACTTTTCAAGCCATCTTTTATAAACCTAGAAATATGTCACAGAGTCCCCAGGTTCACTGTGCGTTAAAGACGCCTCAGTGACCTGGAGAGGGGGTGGGGAAACAAAAGGAAAGCAACTTCCTCTGGTGACCCCTCATACGAGGGGTCACCAGAGGAAGTTACAGTGACTGACAGAAGTGCCAGCCAACAACAGCGTCGCTCAAACTGTTTGAGCGACGCTGTGGCTAGCTGCCTGGCACTTCTGTTAGCTTGCCTGACTTAATGGCAGGCACATCTCCAGTCGCAGCTGTGTCCGTGCTAGGATAATGTGTCCGGCCGTGGTTGGGTGGGACCGGGCCCACTTATAGCACTGACCGGCACCCCTAATAACGGTGCTGGCGCTTCAGTGAGCAACATGCTAGTAGGTGCCTGAACTAACAGCAGGTCAGGCTTGCCGGTTGTTCAGTGCCCCTTCTGGCAGTGTCGAAGTGTGCCGCTTCGGAAAAGGTGCCAGAAACTTGTCAACGGAACCTTTATTTTCGGACCGGCTCACTTATAATGAGACCCACTATTGCAAACACAAATTCCCTTTCATTATCTCATATGGATGTTCATTTTCTAAATCGTACTCGACAATGGCCCTCATTACGACCCTGGCGGAGTGGGTTTACGCCAGCGTTATTCGCGGCGGACCCGTCCGCCCTACTACGAGTTCCCGTAGCGCCATGGAGCCGTTTTCCGCCTGGTTTTTCCGGGCGGAGAAATCCATGGCGCTACGGGACCTTGATGTTAATTACGCCACCGTATTTTACGGTGGCGTAATTAACGCCTTCCCCACTCCCATTATACCCTATGGGGCAAAAATGGGAATGGGGAAGGGTAAAATGGGGATTGGGGATTTACCGCCCCGCCAAGGTCGGAATGGGGCGGAAAATCCGCCAACCCCCATGGCGCTATCGGCAGCTTTCCGCCGTGCTCCATGGTGCATTTTGCACCGCGATTTCCGCCAGGGTCGTAATGAGGCCCAATGTTTTTTAGCCATACAATTGTCTATTGCTGCTTTATGACCTATTAATTTCATCATTGTGCACACATTTGAAAGTATAACTACAGGCAATAGGCTATTAGTAATAGAAACTGCAACCAAGATCTGCAAGACGGCCCATACATTTGGGTACAACAAATATTTATTTGTATGGTAAATAAGTTCCAACAAAGAAAACATGTTCACTTTTCACAAGCTATAATCTTTGGCTTTGCCAATTCTGCACTATATTGTAAACTATTGTGCACACTCTAAACTGAAAGACTCCTAGGGACTCACGATTTTTTCAGGTAAGGCAAAATGAGGCTAGGGAAATGGCCATGAAAAAGTGGGTGGGACAGATCTGTGTCAGTGGCTGGTGCAGAGAAAAAGGGGTGGATGAGGGTGCAAAGAAAAAGGGGATGGCTGGGGGCACAAAGAAAGGGGAACAGCGTGGGCACGAAGAAAAGGGGCTGGATGGGGTCCAGAGGAGAGAGGTTTGTTGGGAGCACAGGAAAAGGGTGCTGGCTGGGGGAGGAGGCAAAAGGCACTAGTAAGGGGTGCAAAGAAAAGGGGATGGCTGGAAGCAGAGATAAAAGGTGATGGTTGGGGTGCATAGAAAACTGGTTAGCTGGGGCAGAGAGAAAATTGGCTAGGCGGCAGAGAAGAGGGGCTGGATGCACCTTTGTGGGTTTACTCTGGTATTTTTTGTGAATGGGAGGGTGGGGTAGGTTTGTTAATGGTGGCGCGGGTAAGGGGAAGAGAAAGTGGACTAGAGGCACATGTAAAGTGGGGAGAAATGGTTCTGGTTGCAACTAGGGTGAAGAATTTGATGATGGTGGTGTGGGTAGGGGGAGAGAGGGGGAGAGAGAGAGAGAGAGAGAGAAAAGGGGGCTGGAGGCACAGGGAATTGGGAAGAGAAAAGGGGATAACGGTGCAGGTGGGGACAGGGCAGGGGGAGTAGAAACCTTGAAGCACATATCTGCTTCAAAGTCGCCACTACTCCAAAGCCCACAACAGAAAATGCTTGCACTCCCTGTCCCGCCCCTGAGTGGAGGATTGGGTGGTGGGGGCAGGGACGTCATTTAGGGGTCACCAGAAGTCGCAGCTGCGACCTCTGAGGTCTCCCTTGCAACCTCTGTGGTCACCCTTACGACCTCTAGAAAAAAAAGAAAAAACTTTTTTTTTTTTTTTTTTTTTTTTTTTTGTAATGCAAGCTCATGGGCTGTGGCCAGCACCATGTGGCTCTTTACTTCTGGGGTGGCTGGCTTTCTTGTTACAGCCCCTTACAAAAAAATAAGAAAAATAAGAAAAGGAGTGCCACAAGTCAACCCTTTCAGCACTGACCCTAAATAAGAATGATTAGGAATACCAAATAATGTGTCTTTCTGGACTTCTATACAATAATTGCTAGACTCATTAAAGGTTTATTTCAAAAATACTTCAGGGGGTGAGTCACTGATTTAGTCTGTTCTTAAACGCCTCAACTCAGCCTTTCATCCTTCTGAGGTCGATAAATGAGTACCAACACAGGTTGGGTGATATTGGGTGTATATTTTTTCTAATTAAAGCGCTTAAGCGCAAGTGCTATATGATAAAACATCATTATAATTTTGTCATGGACATCTGCTTGCATTCACAGTAATTTGGTAATATGGGCCTATACACACTGATATTAACGATACATATGGCAATCCATTCCTGTATGAAATGTACATCACATTATAGGGATATCGTAACCATATTTTTTGTAGTGTACAATGATAGCACTTCCTGTTTTGTCAACGGGTGAAGGGTCGCGTTCCATCGCATCCTGCGGTATCACTTCGGGGTGGGGTCAAATGACATCACTTCCTGTGATGTCAACAGTTGTCAAGGGTTGTGTGATGTCACTTCCGCTACCCCTGGCATTTTGGTGAAATGACGTCCCTGGGTAGGGCGGGTGCGGGAGGGACACGAAGTCAGGCATCAGCGCTCTTGTACATGGAGTCACGTCAGGGAAGCTTTTTATTTGGTCACTGGTGCCGTGGCAGGAGGTGGCGCTCGTGGCTGGCCCTTGCTTTGGCCAGGCACTGACCGAGGAGGGTCAGACGAGAGCCCCTCACCAGACTCGCCCAGCTCTAATAATTGGTGGGTATCAAGTCCCACGAGCCCATGTAACTGGCACCTATGAGATGTGCAGGTCACCATTGTGGATAAAGGGGCATGCACCTATCAGAGGATGGAGCATCTGAAAATCATGCATTCTCTGTGCTCTTTTAAGATGCCCTGGAGCCAATGGGCAAAACCATTTTTTCGACGCAAGTGATGAGACGCCCTAACTCACTTGTGCCAAAAACAGTTGTGCCCTATTCACAAAATGCCCCTATGCTGCACACATTCAGATGCCCTGTTTGACCCCTTCGTGCAGTTGTGCAAAAAAGAGGAATGTTCTTTCCCCTTTAAACTGCACCCCAAATTCACAAATGCAATAGTCTCCAAAATTAGCAGAAAGCAAACCCCTTCCCTGTCCATCTTTGAATAGCCGCAGGAGAAAATGCGTAATACATGACCGTGTAATTTCAGACTCTATTATGTTTTTTTTAAGTGAAACAACTGCAATACGAACCACGACTACCCCACTTGCTTTCTCGTTATCCCCCAAACAAAAGCATTTCCCAATGATGTGCCCCTGAAAGTCCTGGCACTGTAAGGTGTGCTACCTGCACCAAAGTGTGTGCTTCGAGCATATTGCACAGTAGTGTGAAGAGTGCACGGATCCAAAAGGACATCTTTTTCACTGCGGCACAGCCTCCAGGGAATTCAAAGGCCATCTTTCTGGGTAAGGTGAAATGCACATTTAGTAAAGTGGCTGTGAGGAACCAGGAATGAGACACGGACACAGAGTGATTGTGCAACAAATCAACTTCCGGGGCACCAGGGATGAATATCGGTTTCTACACCATCAATCATCCCCACAACTCTAGTGCACCAGAAGGGATCCGAACAGATTGGAATCACAAGCTAATTATAAACCTCCTTTTACAATTTTGGTGACGGGGATGGAATGGCAGGCTTATCTACGAAAACATGGATCGTGGGTTAGTTGCAACACAGTGAAAATACAATTATTACCCAAGAAAAAAAGGGACTTTCCAGTCAAGGTTGTATACAAATATCTACTTTATTATTATCACAACAGACAGTTCTAGAAACACTACTAAATACAACACACCCTGAGAGGAATGCAGTGGACAGTTTCAAAGAAGGAAAAGGGATGCACTCTGGAAACTGATAGGGTGGTGCTCGGTATAGTAAATCATCCCAACAGTTTAAGGATACTTGGCTTTATCACAACGAGAGCAATGGGTCTTAAAATATCTCTAGGGGACTTTAGAGAAGGAAGAGGGGACAGAAACACAATGGGCCTCATTCCGAGTCCGGCGGTCTGGTAAAAAAGTGCCGGTATCTGCGGATACCAGCACTTAACCGGATTGCCCGACTACAGGTTTGTCAGTGGGAGGTGACCCAGGTACCCTACCTGCAATAAAAGCTGTCATTAGTGCCACCGGGGATGTGGATTTACACGTCCCACCAGCACTCATAATGCTGCCGGACCTAGTGTCAGTAAAGGTAAATACCAGATGCCATTATCCTGGCTGTTCTACCGCTAGGATACCGGAATACTCGGAATGAGGCCCAATGTACCTTGTGCTTATAGTTGTTCTTGGTGCTCGCCAGCATTGAGTCAGTTTCAGGGTGCTTTGCAGCTTCTGTGACAGAGTTTAAGACGGGAGACAGCTGCAGGTGTCAGGAGGCAAACAGTTCGCCGAGATAAGCTGGGTGGACGGCCGCAGGCTGGCCTACCTGGCGGATTGGGGTCAGGAATCGTTGTCTCAGTGCTGGTCGACAGTTCTGATGCACTGGTCAAGACGTCTCGGATGGCTTTAAGCGACTACGGCATAATGACAGTCAGCATTGCAGTCAATTGCAGCTCCATGGACTCGACTGGCTCAAAAATGTCCTTTAAGGCAGACATCAGTAGATGCTCATCGATGCACTTCTCCTAGCTTCTTCACTGGGCTCGTGTTGTCCTTTAAGGCAGACAGCCCAAAGCTGAGGAGTGTGTTGCAGGCAGCTCACGTCCTTGGTTTCAGATTCAGAGGCCTTTGGTCACTTCCACCTAGGAAGCTTGCTGCACAGCCTAGCAGGGCATGCTGTGTCCTGGCTGAATACCAGTTCTGGAGCTGCTGGTGGGTCTACTGGATTCGTTATCTCCCTGTGTTCCCTGGGAGATGTTTAGGGGAGGGATCTTGCTTCCCTCTTGGAGGTCCTGTCCTTCCTTCACTTACGAAACATGTAAGACAGAATGTACCTTCAGCCAGGGTCCAATAATGAGTTCTTTTTTCTGCTTCTGATGAAGCCTTCAGATGATCTGCCAAAAGAGGGGCTCTGCCCTCTTTTAAAGCCAAATTGACCATATGTATTGGTCTAGGCTAAGCCTGTCTTAGTGAACCAATTATGGGACCCCACCAACAACAATCTCCTGTATGTTTGAGGTCATTACCAGAGTGCTTTGCAACAGAAAATGTAAAGGGGTCAAAACATTTGATAATGTCCCACCCATCTTCCTGACTGATGTGGATGAAAGAGTATCTATGGTTAATGGATCTCTCTGCAGTTCCTGATTAAAGTGGCAGGTCACCCTTGAAGCTGCGGCGAGACAAGACTCTCTCGCTCCAGAAAACCACATCCTCGTACCTTATGAATGGGCTCCCCCTGTGGGTTGAATTACTGTAACCACGCAGTCCCAGACATTACAGCTCACTGTCAATTGATACTGAGGGTGGGCGTTGGAGTCAGGTTGACACAGTTGCATATGAAAGGATGTTGGGGTTTCCTGTCTCGTTTGTTAACCTCTGCAGCCAGACCCCATGTGGGCCTGTTTGAAGTACATTCTAAGTGCACCAGCTGCAGGGCCCAACAAAAGGACAGGGTGGATCCATGGGGCCTTTGTTAGTTAACCAGGCTTGTCAAGCAGGGGGAAGGTTTGGTCTTCCCCCTTCTGGAGATGCATTGTGTACTCCTCCTGTCATATCCCAACTAAATATGACAGGGCAGACTGCACCTGTAGGCTGTGTCCAGCCAGAGTACACGTGTCTATGCATACGTCGTGCGGTGAGCATAGGAAAATGTGTGCTGATTAGCCCAACACATTTTCTGGAGGTTGATCTACCCTCATTCAATTTCATTTAATCATTTAAAAAAAGCCAGGCAAGCGCACACCCACCGTGCAGAATGGTAGAATTCCTCACATGCCCCCCAGCCTCAACATGTGAATCACCACACTACTGAAGGTCTGGTTCGTCATCAAGGCAAAAGTACAAGCTGAGACCATCTGAATTTACATGCTGCGAGCCTGGCTTGTGCTGGCTGTCCATATCTAATCCCTTTAGGGATATGGTCCAACGCAAAAGCTTAGGGTTCTCGCGTTGCATGGTCATTAACCATCGAAGAGGCCGGTGGTCTGTTTGGAAAGTAAAGTGAGACCCAAATGTGTAGTGTTTCAGCTTCTTTACTGCCCACACGACTGCATAAGCCTCTTTTCCAATGACTGCCCAGTTTCTTTCTCTTTTTATCAATCGCCTGCTAATGTAGGCGACAGGTTGCTCTACCCCTTGAAAGTTCAGCTGCGCTAACCCTGCTTGAATCCCAAAATCACAGGCATCTGTCTGGATAATGAACTCCTGACCATGGTCTGGCACTTTCAGAACTGGGACCCTGCACAATCCATCCTTTACATGCTGAAAGGAGGTTTGAAACATGGGGGTCCCAGTTACCTTCTTTGCCATTTTCTTGGAAGTTACATCATTCAGGGGCATGGCAATGGACCCATACCCCTTGATGAACAGCTGGTAGTACCTGGTGAGACCTAGAAAGGCTCTCACCTGTGTCTGTGTGGTGGGGATGTCCCAATCCTTCACAGCCTGTACCTTCGCTTTGAGAGGTTATTTCTTACCTCCACCAACCAGTTGGCCTTGATAAATCATAGTCATTGTGCTCTGCACTATTTGGCACTTTGTGGCCTTGATAGTCGCACCTGTGCTCTGCAGTGCCCGAAGCACTTGTTTCAGGTGGGATAAATGATCTTCCCAGTTGTGGTTGAACACAACAATGTTGTCTAAATAGGCGACACTGATGTTTTTCAGTCCAGACAAAACCTGGTTAATGATCATCTGAAAAGTGGCAGGGCATTCTTCAATACGAAGGGCATTACAGTGAACTGATAATGTCCTTCTGGGGTTCAGAATGCTGACCTCTCTCTCGCTCCATCTGTCATGCTGACCTGCTAGTACCCTGCCATGCGGTCAAAGGTACTCATGTACTTTGCAACGCTGAGCTTGTCAATTAGTTTATAGGCCCTAAAAATGAGGTGAGCATCTGTCTTCATGACAGAATTGAGCCCCCTGTAGTCAACACAAAAGTAAACTTCAGTCTTCCCACCATCGGTCTTTTTAGGGACCAAGCCCAGCGGTTGTGGGGTGAATTTATCACTCCTAGGGACAACAGCTTGGAAACTTCCTCCTTGATGATTTTCATGACCTTATCGACATCCGATGAATACTGCTCTTCAACGGCTTACTGACTCCAGTTTCCACTTTCATGGGTGCACCAATCTGTGCGACCTAGAGTCTGTGAAAAAAGCCCAGCAAACGGTCCCAGTAAACTGTGACTATCTGTCAGTTGCTGTTCTGACAGGTCCATTGCAAGGTTGACACTTTCAACTGACTCCGCTGTCGCTTCAGTGTGCAAGAGGTCTGGGAGGGGATTGGTCTCCTCCTCAGTCTCTCAATCTGTCCCTAACACCATGACCATTTTGGCCAAAAAAGAAATTGAAAAATATGGGTGGGAGGGTAAAGGGATAAAAGCGATAGGGAGTGTGGGAATAGGTAGATAAAAAACAGGGAAAGGGGATTTGAGGGAACCCCTCTGAAATGGATTTTAAGGCACGGCACACCCCAGCTAGGGACATCTTCCACTGACACTGAAGGTGGCACACAATAACACACACATTTTTATTTTTATTATTTGAACACTGGGTTCTTTTTGAAGAGGCACCCAAACCGTCTCACACCCACTGTAACAACCACCCCATGTCGTAATGGACCATGAACCAGGCCGGTGTGTAACAAAGAAATATTTGTTTATTTTAAAAATTAAATTTGAAAAATCAGAGCGAAACAAATTTTAGGGCAGCAATCACCAGTGTTGTGACAATACAAATCAAAATGTTATAATACAATGAATTAAACTTTCTGACTGGAAAGGAAGGCAAAATTACTTTTTTTCCCACTCATAGATGGCACTTATATTATGCACGCCCCCACAACACTCCCCCAAACACTTGCTAACTGAATTCTGTGTGGATGGAAAGCAGTAGCAAGGAGTCAGAAGAAGAAGGAAAAACGGTTTTAGAATTTGACCCACCACCCCAGAATGGTGGGCCACAAAATAAAATGTGAAAACCTTCAAATTGAGCAAAATAGCATACTCAGATTACACTTGTTACTTAGAAATCAATTTACATTTGTGGTTGAATAGATAGGATGAAATTTTGAGTTGCTGTACTAAAGAGACAAGAAATCTGACAGGCTACTGAGCAGGGTACTAAAGCAACATGAACAGAGGTGAGAAGATCGATTTTGGGAGGAAAGCCATGCAGCAAAAATCACACGTGGAAAAACTGCAATTTCTTATTTCACACAGGCTTTAAATTGGGAAACAGCTAAGAAAATGGGCTTAGCGGGCAAAAATCGGAAATCGGTTTTGGGAACGAAACAAAGACACAGAACAGATAAGATACTGAGGAAAAGGAATGACTCTTATGGGATGAGGATGTATGTTTTTTAATCAGATTTTAAAAGGAAAGCAAACACATGGGCAAAATCGGTTTTGTTAACATAATGATTAGTTCCACTGAGACTGTGGGCCTCATTACACAGACGGCGGTGGACCAAGGTGCTATTAGCACCTTGGTCCATGCCGGTAAAATACCGGCACCGCCTTGGTGGAAAGGGGAATTACCACCCTATTCCAAGGTTGGTGGGGCAGTAATTCCCCTTTTTCCCATTGCCCTTCCCCATTTTTGCCCCATAGGGCATAATGGGAATGGGGAAGGTGCTAATTACGGCACCGCAAATTGCGGTACCGTAATTAGCTCCCTGGTCCCTTTGCGGGTTGGTTTTTAATGCCTGCAAAAAGCAGGCATTAAATTCTCCAACCCGCAAAGGGACCTCGTAGTAAGGCGGTAAGGGTTTACCGGTACCGGTAAAATACTGGTACCGGTAAACCCTTAGCGCCTACTGTGTAATGAGGCCCTATATTTTAAAGACTATGGGCCTCATTCGGAGTACGGCGCTAACCAATGGCGCTATTAACGCCTTGGTTGACGCCGTACCCAGACCGGCAGCGCCTTGGAGCCCCCATAGGGCTCAATGGGAATGGGGAAGATGCAAATAACGGTGACCGTTCATTACGGTCACCGTTATTGGCTTGGAGGCCCCTTTGCGCCCTCGACTTTAACACCTGCTCAAAGCAGGCGTTAAGGGCGAGGGCGCAAAGGGAACTCGGAGTATGGCGGTAAGGGATCACCGCCACCGGTCTCGTTACCGGTGGCCGCTATCCCTTACCGCCATACTCGGAATGAGGCCCTATAATTGTTAAAGAAAGGCACTTGTCATGAAGAGGTTGAGTTCGAATTGCAACCAAATCACTGTGAATCTCTTTATAGGTGAATTAATTTGAGTTATTCCAAATGATACTAGGGACTTACATAGATAACTGAAGAAATAAAGAACAAATATGCTAAGAGCTGTGGACTAAACAGATTCTTCTAAAGAAAGGGTGAACAGAGGATATTGGCAATTTGAAAAAATGACTAGGGTTTTTATGGGATTTTAATAGGGTTTTGAACAAGATGCAAGGTAAAATAGCGGGATATGCAGTTTTTGGGTACTGGGTAACTATTACCGGGTGCTTCACCTTATGTGGCCCAATTTGAATTTCAGTGTCTGCAATCCCCTCGATGGGAATTTCATTCCTGTCGAAGTTCTGGAGTTGTCCAGAAAGAGGGGTGAGAGAGATCTGGTGTCTCTCCCCCTTCCTGAATTTAGCTGCTCAAAGGCCCTTTTGGACAGAAGAGTGGCTTGGGATCCAGTGTCCACCAGTGCTAAAAATACACATTTCCCCTACACATGGGGGGGGGCATAGAACCTCCCTTCTTTCTCCTCTAAGGGGCAAAGGAAATGGGCATTTTGGGCATGCTGGGCAGTCAGTTTCTTTATTTTGGACTCCGACACTGTGGGGTTTTGGACAGTATTTTGTGTCAGAGTTTGGGAATCTGTAAAGAAAATTTGGCATCCTGAAATAGGTGGCATTTTGGAATCCCCTTTTTACCTTAGCTCTGTGCTGTCCCCCCGTACCTGGATACAGTCACCAGAACCGGTTTGTGGGGAGGAACCCTCAGTTACTGTTACATTCACAGGATGACATGTCTGAGGTTCAGGGATGGGCAATTCTGAATCAGTCCCCACCTCCACCCAGTTGGGGTTATGGTCTCTTGGGACCAACTTTCTTTGGGAGGAATTCCCCCATCCTTGAATGAGAAGACTTTCTTCCTAGAATCCTCCAAGGATTCTTCCCCTTCAAATTGGAGGACACTGACCTCCTCCACAAAATGGGCCTTGTTGGTCTCTTTGTTTCTCCTACCCACCCTCTGTTCCCTGTGTTGCAGATTTACGTGGCAGGAGATTTCAGTTCCGGTTCTGGGGTGTCTAGGGACTTTTCACGGGTACGGAAGGAAGCTTCCTCTAGGGCTTTACATCCCCCTTCCTCCGGTGCCTCCTCCTCTGGAACCGATGGGTTATCAGGGTTCTCTCCCCGTCATTGTTCTAGGGTGCCAGACCATTGGTTGGAGTTATTCTGAGCCACCATGTTCATCTGAGCCCTCAACATGCGACTCAGATCTTGAGTAAGGTTCTGGACCTGGCGCTCCAGTTGGGACACTGTCACAACCACAGACCTTAGTTCTGTAGGCCTGGTTTCCTGTCCTCGCCATTTTGCCTTAAAGCATCATCCAGGGTACTCTGGTCGGCCCATGTTACCAGTAAGAGCAAGGTGGGCTAAAGCGTGGAGGGCTTGGCAGCACGTTAGAAAAAGGGAATCATCAGTATCGGCATTAATGGGTTAAGAATAGCATTGGGTGCCGTGTTGTTTTCCCCCAAGATGGAGGTACTTCCTTTCTGGCATCTTGAGTGCAGGCCAGTCTTTTTGGGCGTGTCTGCAGGCCTACTATATAAGGCCACGCCCAAGCCAAACGCTCGCTTCGCGTCTTCCTGCCTTAGGCAGCGTGACGCTCCCGGCATCGTCCTGCAAAAGAAAGAAGAAGCATAAATTACCAGGCTGCTCGTGCACGGCTCCCGATTCCCAGCATTTACTTACCTGAACCAAATCCCTGTAACAGCTTCTGTGGGAATCACCGTCTTGAACTCAGCTGCAAAAGAAGAAGAAGCACAAGTTACAGCCTGCTCGTGTGCATCTCTAAATTCCCAGCATCTGCTCACCTGAATTGGCGTGGACTCAGCTGATATTCCGGCTCAGTGAACATCACTCTTCCAGTCCGCAGGCTTAAGCCGTGCGTCCGCACTCTCTGCTCGTCTCTACAGTGAACCCTGGCCGCACAGCATGCACCCTCCTGCAAAAACGACAAAGAAAGGTTAGTGAACCACAGGAAGAATAACGAGCGCTCTCCTGCCACAGAGTGTGAACGTTAAGCAAGATTGCAGAGCTTACTGAAAAAGTAGCACAGGTGAGAGAAGGTCCAGGAGGTCGGGTGTCGGGAGGTATTGGGCGGTGGTTCTGTTGGTGCCCCGCAGTAGCTAAACATCTTGCCCATTCTTTTGCAGATACGCATTCCATAAGCCAATTTCCAGTCCATAACTTGGGATACGCTAGTGGAGGATTCCTGTTGCCCCTGCAGAGCAAAGGTGAGCGTTACACACCCGCTCCGGCTGGTACTGGGGTCTTAGATCAACTCTGGGTTGCTCTCGGGAAGGGTAACTATCCCTTCTCCCGGAGTAACCTGGGTACTGGGTATTCCCCTGGTAACCTTCCCCCCTTGGCCTCCACTCTCCCGGATTTGGTGGTCTGGACTCCTGAAAGCAGGGAGAGTAAGGAGGGTTGTCCTGCATGTTGGCGTTTGGAAGGTACCGGGGGAAGAAACTTAAACCAGGATTTGGAGGATTTCTGCCCTCCTGAGGAAAGTTTGGAGGGAGGTTTCCTGGGGTCGTACTAACCTGATTGGATCCCCCCTCACTCCTGGGCCGGGGGAGTCCACACATACTGCAAGATGGGTCTGTTGCCCTTATACTTAGGGCTGATGTCATTGGCAGAATTAGGGGGCACATTTTTGAGGTCCCCTACCTGACTAGCACCTGCTTGTGATTGATCAGAGGGACTTATTTGCCTCTGTTTAGGTTGGCTTGGGAAGGTGTATTTTAGGCCCCTCCATTTCTAGGTTGAAAATGGGGTCTACCTTTACCTTCGCCACCTTGGCAGCAGCGGGGGTGTTGGTTGGCTTGGGGTTTTTAGTTGGATTTTTGTTTTCTACAGGCTTTTTGACCTCATAGATCTGGCTAGCCTGCTCTATTACCCAGTCCAGGGTCCTGTCATCATGGAAATCTCTTACCAGTTGTGTTATAATATATTTAGGGAGTGCATGAAAATAGGTGTTTATAAACTCCCTACTATTCGTGCCCTCCCGCCTAGTAGTTTGCGCAAATGCCCGTTTTAGCTACTGAACAAATTCTCTTGGGGCCTGATCCTCTCCACACTGCAGATTGTAGGCCGCCTTTTTCTGTGTGTGGAGAAGTGATGCAAGATGGCCGCCTTTTAGGTGGACCACCTTGAATAATTCTGGTCTTCCAGCCCAGCAAAGAATCTGCAGTACTCTGGAGAGAACGTCCATTTGGCAAATTCTATGCAATTCTGATTCTTTTTAATATCAAAAGAGGTCATCATCTGTTCATATAGCTCCAGATGCTCCGAGACCGAATATTTGGCATCCTTGTGGTATAAAGTCATGAAACTCCAAATAGCTTTAATCTGTTTAATGGGGTCTTTCACCAGAGCTCTCTTTTGTTTATTAGCCTTCTTTTGCCGCTTCACCTGAGTCCACTCGCCCTCAGACTCAGAGCTGCTACTATTTGATGTCCCTTCGTTATCCTCTAGGTGCTCCCTAATTCTTTGAGCTTGTGAGTTTCTTCCAGAATGATGGGGCCTAGTCTCATCTCCCCTGTTGTGCCTTGGGCTCTTTGGGTCACTTCCCTTGGACTCCCTCTTTCACGCGGGAGAGTAGTCTTCTGACTCTTCCCTGCTGCCAGGATTGGTGGAGAATCCCCCCCCACTGCCATGATTGGGGGCAGGTTTTTAGAATACTCTTTTGAGGCCTCAACTCATACTCCTTTTTCTCTGCAAAGCGGACCAAGTGGTTCCTTTGTAGGTGATGTTTCTCCAGGACTAGCTCCCTGATTTTTTCATCATAGGGGCTATCCTGGTCAGATTTTCTCGTCATAGGAGCTATCCTGGTCAGATCCCTCAGCCATAATATTTATGTACCTGAACTGGGACGCCCGTCCATCAGTCTCTGATGGACGCTGACCTCTCAGCTCAATCATGCTAGGCCTATTTAAGTCAGGCTGCCTTATGGCTTCCGGTTCATGTGAACCTGTGGGCATGAAGTGTGCAGTGCCTTGTGCATACAAAGTGGTAAATGGGTTTGAGTCCCTTGGTACAGAGGGCATCATGTTGTGATCAGGGGTTGCCCTGCCACTCTACTTGTTCGGGGCCCCTCAAGTTTTGATTCAGCCTAGCGCACTCTTTTTCTAACTTCCCAAGTTTCTCCTTCTCAGCCCCTACTTCTTGATAGTAGGCAAAGGTCTGAGCCTTTTGCTCTGATATCAGGGCTTGACTTACCTCTATTACCTTCCCTTGGGCTGCTACCTGGCTCTATTGTATTTTATTTGCCTTTTCTTGGAACTCCTCTTTTTAATGTCACTAATCGGGTCTCTTGTTCTGAATTGGTTTGTTGTTGGGCTGTCAACTCTTCTTTTAACTGTTTGATGTCATTTTCAACTTCTGCCTCAGAATTTTAGCTTTTTTGCAATGTTTCTTCTACTAGTGGATTTCACTCTGGATTTGGTTTAAGAGCTCAGCCTGGTTTTGCACAAGGGTTCTATGTTCTTTATATTTTTCCTCGATAGCCACCATGGGGGGGTATATGTAGGCAGTGAGTCGGGCCATTTTAAGCTGCTCCCCTTTAATATTCGGAGTCATATACAACTCAGTCAAGGCTTGATGTAACAGGCCGCTGTCCTGCCACACATCCATGTTCATGGAGGTGACCTGTTGCATCATGTTGGCTAACCAGGCTTCCTGCTCCTGTTCTGCCCATTCCCCTCGAACAAATAGTTTGAACAAAAGGTGCTGCCTAGCTATATTAATCCCTACAGTGCTCGTTATAAAGAGTGTTCTTCCTTTATTTCATTATCTATGCATGGACAGAACTATACTCTCCTTTTGTTTAGTTTAGGGTTAACTTTATTTTATTTTTACACACAGGCCTGATACCTAGAGTATATGTTTTGGGCTGGCACTTTTACAGTGTAACACAGTTTTCTAACCACCAAAAGTATCACCATCTTCAATCAGTCAGCCTGCTGTGTTAAGCTGTCACGGGTAGAAACACTTACTCCAATCCCGGACGAGCCCCCAAGGTGTAATGGATTTTAAGGTACGGCACACCCCAGCTAGGGACCTCTTCCACTGACACTGAAGGTGACGCACAATAACGCACGCCTTTTTATTTTTATTATTTGAACCCTGGGGTCTTTTTGAAGAGGCACCCAACCCGTCTCACACCCACCTTAACAAACACCCTGTGTCGCAATGGACCATGAACCAGGACGGTGTGTAACAAAGAAATATATATATATTTTTTAATTGAAATGAAAAAATCAGAGCAAAACAAATTTTAGGGCAGCAATCACCAGTGTGGTGACAATACAATGCAAAATGTTATAATACAATCAATTTAACTTTCTCACTTCATTGATATAAACTTTACATAGAAATGGAAGCAAAATTACTTTTATCCCACACATAGATGGCACTTATGTTATGCACTCCCCCTGCAACACTCCCCCAAACACCTGCTATCAGGATTATGTGTGGATGGAAAGCAGTGGCAAGGAGTCAGCAGGCAGAGGGAATAACGTTTTTTAAATATGACCCACCACCCCAGAATGGGAGACCAAAAACGAAAAATGAAAACCTTCAAATTGAGCAAAATAGCATACTCAGATTGTACTTGTTACTTAGAGATCAATTTACATTTGCGGTTGGATAGATAGGAGGGAAATTCATGTGGCTGTACTAAAGAGACAAGAAAGCTTACAGGCTACTGAGCAGGGTACTAAAGCAATTTGAACACAGGGAAGAAAATCGATTTTGGGTGGAAAACAATGCAGCAAAATTAACACGTGGCAAAATTGCAATTTCTTAGTTTACACAGGATTTAAATTGGGAAACAGCTAAAACAATGGGCTTAGCAGGCAAAATCGGAAATCGGTTTTGGGATGGGAAACAGAGACACAGAACAGATAGGATACTGGGGGGAAGGGATGACTCTTATGGGATGAGGATATAGGTTTTTATGGGAAAAGCAAATCGGATTTGTAAAGGAAAGCAAATACATGGTCAAAATCGGTTTTATTAACACAATGATTAGTTCCACTGAGACTATATTCTAAAGACTATAATTGTTAAAGAAAGGCACTTGTCATGAAGCGATGGAGTTCGAATTACAACCAAATCACAGTGAATCTCTTTATAGGGGAATTAATACAAGTTATTCCAAATGATACTAGGGACTTACACAGATAACTGAAGAAATAAAGAACAAATATGCTAAGAGCTGTGGACTAAACAGATTCTTCTAGGGAAAGGGTGAACAGAGGATACTGGCAATTTGAAAAATGACTAGGGTTTTTATGGGATTTTAATAGGGTTCTGAACAAGATGCAAGGTAAAATAGCAGGATATGCAGTTTTTGGGTATTGGGTGATGAGATACTTACAAGACAAACTTGGGTTTGGTAATTTGGACAGCCAGCAGGGTCTCTAGGCGGCGGGGCCACGATCTGATCATGGGCAGTGGAGTCAAGAGATCTGGGTACTGGGTCCACTGGGCTCTCCTTGTTGGGAACAGCTGGGCAATGTCTGGTCACTATGGACAGCGGGATGGATCAGCTGGGTAAAAGGTCTGGTCACTGGATTCTCCTAAAGGGATCAGCGGCCGTTCCTCCCTTATTCCTGAATTATTGGGATGAATGTGGTTCTGGGTAGGTGGTTCAGTGTAGGCGGTTCTGGATAGGTGGTTCTGGATATGTGGTTCTGCCTAGACCTGGGTCAGCTACCTCTGGACCTGGTTCTGGAGTCTTGGAATCTTGCAGGGTGAATTTTGAATGTTGAATCTCCCTGTGCCTCCCTGTCTACATCTTTAACTAGCCACAGTGACATCATAGAATTTTTACAATATGGGCGGAAGTATCCTGGACTTTCCCCCTCAATGGAATAATCCAGGCTATTGGGGCCACCTCCTCACTCCGGGGGGATTGGTCCAAGGAAGTGACATCAGTTCAAGTGTGTGCGTTTGATGACTTCCTTTGTCTCACCACAGTTACTTTTAACCAAAATAAGTTATGAAACAAAAACCTCATATTTACAATAGTCACCATCAGAAAAATAGATAGGCAGATCCCATATTTCACAAGGAATATGCTGGTTCGAATGCCAATTCTGTGCAATGTTGCCTCGCCCTTGGGTACAATTTTGCCATTTTTAGGAGAAACATTTAATCAAAAATTCTACATATGGCTACCCATAAGCATAATAGTATTTGCCATAATTTCCCCAAGTTTCATGTCTGCAGCATTTATGATTCACACCGATTTTTTTTTTCTGTCATTCCAGTTCACCATGGGCTCAAAAGATGCACCTAGTCTCTTTCTGTGTGTTTAAAATTCACATAAATATTGGCATAATATTGAATTGTTGCTTATGGTGCTGAAACAAATGTCATAATGTACAGAAGTTCCTTCAAGTCACTGGGTGCATTTTTCACAGATGTGGGTGGTCCTTCAAATTCCCACAGCCAGCCTGTCCCCTCTGTGTCAGTCTGAACAACAGGGCTTCCATGGCGCCCTTTCATACCAGGCAGTTGGGGCTAAGGAGGGGTGTCAAAAGAAATCACACCCCTTGGTGACAATGCTAGTTCCCCTTGGATCCATTGTCCCTTGCTGTAGAAATGCCAGCGAATCTGACGAGGTCGCGAACTTCCACACTTTGGCCAATTCATATGCTCATGGGGGCTGGTCCATTTGTGGAGGGAATTCTTTTGCCATGGGGGCAGAGCACCTTAGAAGTGCATGCCTAGGCCAAACCTGTTCTGCTGGTGTCAAGCTTTTCTTTTCTTTCTTTCAACAGAAACCAAGTCTTTTTGGGAATAAATATAATATACAGAGCCAAACCCCATCCCCACATATATAATACTGTTTCTGTGCGAGTAATGGTATTATTTCACATTTAGTTTTCAACATGTCATTTCCTTGCTTTGCAAAAAGCAGGATTAACTCCTGTTACTCTCACAAAACATGGTTTCTTTTGCATTAACTTTCTGAAAGGCTCTTCAAAGATCTGATCAGTTTCTGGACACAAAGATATGTTTGAAAATGGTTTCATGGTAACTGACACAAAGCAAGAGAGAGAGCCACGCTGTAGCTTTCCTTTGAAATACTTTGCGTGTGTTGATTTAACTCAAAAGTAAATCCTAGCCGTACGGATTTGAACAAGATTCTCTGCACTTCATGGACTTTATTTGATGAAAACAATGCCATTCTACAGGGCTTGTCTTATTTAATGGCATTCAAAAGCAATACACAGGCAGGGCAGTGTTGAATAGAACGAATTGTGTGCTGTTTAAAACGAAAAGAGGCACCAGTTTGATTCCGTCCAGAATGTAGGTCATTTTCTTGTGCAGTGAGTTTTTAAATGACAGAAGGGAAATGCAGAGCCATTCTGCATTTCAGTTATTTTCTCTGGATTCATGTGAAGGAAAACAAATGCAGCTATTCTTGGGGTGCTGTGTTCACTCTCGCCCTATATGTGCTCAGCAGACCAAAGCACAGCCATTGTTGGGTGACTGCTGAAATGCAGTTTTTGTTGTAGGGAGGTTCTGCCTTAGGCCTTAAATGTACTCCACACCCCCAAACTAAAAAAAAAATAAAAATACATTCTATTTGTTTTTTTCAGGCTGGATAACGGCAGCAAAAAATAAAAACTGCCAATGGAATGATATAGAACCATAAGAATTGATCAGAAGTACCGGTGCTGTATGTATCATATGCTCATGTAGTGCACCCTCCTTCTACCTAGCCCTCGATCTGCACCCTCTTTCACTCCCAATTAATCCCTCTCTTTTTCTCTCTCATTGTTGTCCTTATTCACATTGTAAGCTGTGCCTTTTCTGTTATTTTCAGTGCCGTCTGATGTACCATACCGCTCTGGCATAGGAAAATAACTCACTTTATCGCTCTATCAGTGAAACCTGTTTCTCTCACATTCTTTGTGTCGTAGTGGGTGTATAGTGGTTTCACAGAAACAAAGGTGATAGTGGAAATTTATTTCAGTCTATTTTTGTTAGTTCGACCAAATATATCATATGGGATACTGGGGACTGGGCATGTGCAAGACTTTCCTAGCCCTGAGACCAAGCTTCCTCTCCCAGCCCCATCTGTTCTAAAGTGTATCCTCTTGCAAACTTCTGTGTGCTCAGGAGATGTTGCAGACATTTTATCCTCCCAGCCAAGCCTTAAGGCTGTCAGAATGGGTATATATTGTTAATGATTGCAAGCTTTAATGTTAGGGGTGTGACAAATAAAATGAGCAATGAGTCTGGTATGCATTATGTACTTTGTGATTCATGCATGCAACCCTTTCGTCACAGACATATGCTTCGAATGTAATGCTATGTGGTCATTTGTGTGATCCCAAAATGCTCTTTAATTCATGCAAATCAGCCAGCAACCCCCATTGTTGATGTTTGTTCTCTTCTGCTTTTCAAAAGGGGTATTACTAAGGAGTATAATAGGAGTGCACCAGACCATCGTTCTGGAGTGTTGATGTATAAGGAAATAATGTACATGGCTGTTCTAGCATTTTATATTGTGCTTTGCTCAACAAGACAATGTTGATGCCCTTATTCAGACTACTAGGTATACACTGGAAGTAATCATTAGAAATAACCATTGTAAACATTTGACAAGAACCACCTTACAACGTTTGCACAAATGAATAATTTCCGTTTTTAATAGTTTCTATGCCAACCCTACAGACTGGTCCTCGGATCACTAGCAAGATCTGTAAGAACCCCAGCAACCTTTGAAGGATGTGTCGTATCTCAGGAACACGTTTCCTGGACTGCCTCTAAAAGAGACTGCCCTTGAAACGCCACCCAGAGAAGACTGCACCACAATAAGTGGGCGTGCATCCGACACAAAAGAAGGAAGTGAAGGGCGCCAGCAGGAGATCAGAGAAGTGTTTGAGGGAACCGGGGCAGGGGTGGGGGCTTGGAGGAGAGGTGGGGTGCCATGGCTGCTTTGAGCAGTAAGGGTGAGGAGTGGGGGTGTAGTGGTGAATATGTGGCAGGGAAGAGTGGGGAGTAGAGGGGTTTGTCGGAGAGTGTGCCATTGGAGGGTGAAGGGGAGAAACCTTCAAATGGAGCCAAAATCTCACACTTTTGAGACCGTTCTGGGAAGTCTAAAAAAGCCGGTCTTTTGGAGGAGTGGTATCCATTGGGCGGGATAATGACATAGCCTATGCAATCAGTCTTACCTCCTCTTTACCTACAATCTACCCCCTACGTGATGACAGTATTCATGCAGGATACATGCCATGGCAAGGCATGCCTCCAAGGACCAGTGTGGGTATGTCTCTGTTGCTGCAGCTCCCGTTCTAGCTTTCTCCTTCAGGATACCTGTGTTTATATCAGGTTGAAATAGACGAGGAAGAAAGACAGAGAGCGAGCACCCAATCGGCATTGGATACACTGGGTACAGCTAGCATACATAATGTCTTAATATACTCTTTTGTAAATACCCATCGACGAAAGTGGAAGGGGAAAATATCAGCAATCAGGATTCATGGCTGCTCTGCATAAAATCAGAGAGCATTTTGGGAACACGAAAATGACCACTGCTCTTTATATTTGAATATGTGATAAAAGGATTGCATGCTTGAATCACTACTTACATAATGGGCTTGGTTAAAGCATTAGTCACCTTGAAATATATATAATCATTCAGACAGCCTTAGAGTTTGGCTGTCAGGATAATATTGCTGTAAAATGTGCCACTCCATTGAGATGCACAGGCCATCCTTCAGATAATATTTCCTCCCCCCGGATAATGTTTCATCTCTGCATGCTGAGTTATATAAGATGAGGGGTTTGGCGGGAGTGCAATACTTATGCATAGGAGGCTGTGTCCATGTCCATCACCCCTTGGACAGAAAACGGATTCTATGTTTGGCTTAGAAGAAAGTGCAGTATCTGTACTTACAAAAGCCCACTACATATGCTTCCTTTCAATTGGCTAGGTTTGGTTTTGTTGAGTCCGGGGTATAGGATCCGCCAACAGTTATTTTGAGAAAATGAACGTCAAATGTGAGGGGACTGCGTAATGAGGCGTGTTCCAGCAGCACATGGCAAAATACAGTTTGGGAAGAACACGCATGGAGAGCACATTGTGAGCACAACTCGTGAGTGTTTGTGAAGGCAGCAGAGTACAGCTACTTGGAGATCCTCCATAATGGTCAATCGTGCTAGGAGCTCCTCCAACTGAAAGGTGAGTGAATGACAGGACACGCCCAGACTAGTTCCCTGTCAGGGAAATGGTAAACACAAGCTTTCATGGGACAGCGATTTGAAACATGGCCACAAACGTACACAGTACCAAATAAGGCCTGATGGACAGGGAAGGCCAAAAACGAAGCAGAGGCGAGCGCCCAGGACCTGTCACACATGCGGTGTGCAAACAAGAGCACTTATATGCTGGCTGGAACTGGCTGACACCATATCTGTACAGGAAGAGTGGGACTTATGTGACCAAGGGGATATGTGGAAGAAACCTATGGAAAGTCCTCCCTGGGAGAAGATTGTGTGAGGCACGGAGGAGGATGTGGCATAGGCAGCAGAAACACAGGCAAAGCCTGGGGAAGCACGTGTGAGGAAACCCGGCTCTCCGGGTGACAAAAAGTGAATGCTTCGGCCCCACATTCAAAAAGGTTGGACAAGCCTGCCCTAGAGGGTGCTGCAGGCTAAAAATGGCTAGCATACACATTTTCGGTGGATGAGCAAATGCGAAGACCCCAGAGCTGGGAGGAATTCCTCCCTAGGTTCAACTTAGGCAGGGGAATTCCTACCACATGGGAGGCCCACGGAGGATAAAAATGGGCAGCCACTATGGTGGATATGAGAGATGTACTCTGTAGTCCAGCAGATGACATGCGAACATGTAGTAAACATGTATGCAAGCCACACGAGTTAGGCTCACATACATGAGTCAGGTGCCCAGTCAGGTGCCCTGACAAGTGCAGCAAGCATGGTTGAATTTAATGTGTATATGTAGTGTGAATTGAGAGAAAAAAATCTCCCTTGGGATCCAAAGGCCATCCTACCCACTCTGAATTTTAGAAGAGATGGGGCTGAGAGGGGAGCCGGGCCTGCACCTGTAGCTGGACGTTCCTGTGCGGGCCAAGCGGCGCTTTGGGAACAGGAACCTTTTAAGTGCGCCCTGTCGCTCGCAACCAGCAGGACAAAGGGACCTGCGTGATTGGATATTTATGTTTTACTTAAATATACTGTCAACCGAAGCACAGAAAAAAGCATTGTTTTGGTTGACAGTGGGCCTCATTCAGCAGAGCTCGTAGTTTGCCGGTCCGGTAGTACAGGCAAACTTGTAATGAGGCCCAGTATATTTGAACAACACTAGCTGCTCAGTACAAGGAGCTGCTCTGTGAGTGCAGGCTACATGCACGAAAAGGTTGCCGTGTCCCGCAAACATCACATGCGGGAACACAGCAACCTATTTGCATAGGCGTCCCTCAAGAGAGACAAAGGGGGTCACTTGCCCCCCTATTTGCCCCTTTGCCCCCCTTAATTGATGTCATGCCCCCTCCCTGCCAAAGAACATTTTCAGGTGTCTTAAATGTGCTCCTTCAAATGGTAGACAGTCACGTGTTGAAATTCCCTTTGTGTACTTAACCTGCTCTTTCTTCTGGCCTGATGCAGACACCACGGGAATAAATGGACCATAAAAGCAGGCTTCCCACATGCTGGGCACACTATGGCTTTCTAAATGCTCCCTTTAAAATGTCATAGTAACAACAGCAAAGAAATGTCCAAAGTGAAACATAAATCCACCAGTTTGCTTTACACTGCATTTCATTTTTTCGGACTACCCCTACAAATACGCCGTGCTTTTTGTGTCCCTTCCTTTGAGTTCTACCCTGGGGTATACTTCTAAAGATGTTTTTGCTTGCCAAACTGCTACATAGAAAACAAACGCTTCTAATGTGCTGACAGAAGTTATTGGGAAACTGATCAGTGTGTTCATAGTTGCTAACTTTTCACTTCAAATATGGGGGCAAAAATTCCACCCACCCCTGATCTGAATATGAGCAAGAGATCAGTCCAACCAACCCTGTCCGAATAGTGCATTTTACAGCACCTATTTTGTTTTTAATAAGGAATTGGAAAAAGACATAAGATTTACAGCCAACTCTGAGCATATAACATTTCAGCAACAATCCCTCAACATGATGAGCTACCTAGGTAGCTTTCTACTTTAGAACGTGCTGCTCTAACTTCAAAGAATTCAGCATTAGATATGGATCCCAGGTTGTGCTCAAAATCACTGCATTATCTGCAAGTGCAGTTCACTACATGACTTTAAAGCCAATAGTGTTTCATCACCAGCCACACTGACACTGCACAAACTGTAAACATTTATACGGGGGGGGGGGCAATGTTCTTGCCCCATTTGCTGAAGAACTAAGGGAGCAGTTACTCTCTTTCCCTCCTGTACTCGGTTGACTGTGGGTGATATTTCTTCTGTTAAACATTCTTTGACTACTTATCATGTGAAACTGTGCTGTGAGTAATATCTCTTCTCACAAACTAAACTGACTGCATATTATTATTTGAAGATGAGTCAGAAGTGATGTCTGTTTTAGTCCAAAGCCTGTGACTCTTGATGAGTGCATACTATTAGGTGGTCGAAATAGGAGTGATGCCGTCTCATTAAATATTGCTTGTTTGCACATTGTGCATAAAAACAAGCTGCATACCTTCATCAAACAATGACTACGTTCAGGTGACTATCTCATGTATAAACCAGCTGGAAGAATAACATCGTCTCAAATTACCATGTCAGGTGTGAGATGGTAAACCAGTTCTTATCATCTCATTGAATTCTGATACTTTTAAACCTGGCTTTGTAGTCTGAAACTAAAACTACAGTTGCTGGTCAAGAATACTGAATGAATGGTGCTGAAAGCAAGGATTGAACATATAAGCCCTTAAGGGCATACCGCAAGAGCATTCTTTATGCATAATATTATATATCTGTAAAGAAGCAGCTGTGGGTTAGTCCTGTACCACCACAACCAACCCTCCACACTATTGCGATATTTGAAAAAATAAAAAGGGACTGGAAAAAAGGTGTCTCAGTGACATATAGATATGTCACTATTCTGGTCGACCACCACCAAGCCCCTGCTGAGGCATCACTACAGACCTTCAAGGGAAGTGTGGGGGTATAAGGCCATTGCTAACAAAAAATAATATTAATTGCTGCACAGGCAGGATTATTGTAAGTACCCCTCCCCCATTGGCAGCAGCAGCAAAAATTAGGTTCAGTGCAGCACAGAGACCAGAAGAGGTACAAAAATTGCAAACTACACCTACCTTTCCCTTGAAGTCTTCTGTTGCAGCTGACCTCACTCACCTCACCCACCTCGATTGTAATTTCAATATTTGTAAAAGTTATTTTTTCCATGCAGCTAACCAACCAACCTACACCTCTGAAATGTTTCTTCTTGAACGGTGCTGGAGCAATTTTTCCTTCCAAGTGGAAACCTCTGTTTTCCCTGTGAGTTAGTCAAGCCTAGAATGCGAAAGCTGACCCTTCACTGTTTATCACGGGGCAGTATTGGGATTTCAGTGCAGGGCTAGTGCAGGCAGATGTTTTCAAACAAAGGATAACCGTCTACATGATTTCAGACAAATAAAGCATTCACCCCTGACATCAGGGTGAAACCTAAAGTCACACATTTGATTCTGCCAGAGTTTCTTTGTCCTTTCATCCTTCAGAAGTTGACAAATGAAGTGCCCTCAAGATCCACCTTGTATTTCATATCAATCAACCTGTGGAACTCATTCCCCAAGCGACTCCACACAGATGACAATAACCTAGCCTTAGAAAATCTCTCAAAACCTGGCTATTCAATAGACCGCAACAAAGTAGCCTGACACCCTCTATAGGATGCATCGGAAGAATGTTGGGCCTCTATCCATAGAAAAAGTAGCCACAATATTGGAACCTAGTTGGGGGATCTGGAACTCAAATCTTCCCTATCATCATATCACAGTTTGATTTGAGTCAATTCTATTCAAATATTGCTTCTTTTAATGGGGATTTAATCCACAGTGTTGGATTCCTGTTTTGCTTTATCCTTCAAGTTTTCGCACATAGTATGTTGTTTCCAAAATAAACATTACATATTTATTTCGTTTCTTTGGAATGCAGCCTTTTAAAAAAATTGAGGTGTTGATCTATCGTCTCTCAGCTGAAGAAAGGATTATATAAGTCGAGAGGCAAAACTCATGAATTTGTTTCACAAGTAATATTTGTTAAAAAAACATCATTTGGAGTGTTGGACCAGGAAAAGTCAAAGACAACTCCTATTTCTTTAGGTTCAGAGATGTATTTCTTAGTGTGAGCTCCGTTCCTAGGGTTTTTAAATGCACGATCCCTTTTTGTGTTGGGATCACAGGTATGGCCTGATTTGGGGATATCTCTGATCCGTAGTTTTTCCAATCAGGTCACATGGAAGCCAATACCACTGAAATCTGGTCTGTGCTCCATGTATTAATTTTGGGACAGTTTGTTGTTTATACAATTCTGGCACAGGGAGGAATGAAGATCTTCCAAATGTAGAGTCAAATTTTCAAAGCTGTGCTGTTGCTCCCGTTAGCTGAGCCTTGAGGTCAATCAACAAGTCGGGACCACCACCATTATCATAGATGACGTTCCCTAAGTACTTATCCTATTTACCACCTCAAGGCTACAACCCTTCAGTTTCCAAGGACCAACTCTGCATTTTTTGTTTCCTCCCTTTAGGACCACAATTTTGGATTTCACTATGTTTATTGACAACTCTAATTTGCCCAAAAATTCTTCTACTGCACTTAAGGCTTTGTAGGCCGATAGGTGTCAAATCGCAAATCACGATATCATCTGCGTACAATAAGTGTTGGATTTTGAACTCGCCCAGACTTGGTGGATTTGTTCTTATAGTGCTCAGGTAATCTAGTATTCCTATGATATAAAAACAGAAAAGAAAGGGTGCCGACACACACCCATGTCGCAATCCCCTATTTGTTTCTATCCATGGTGTATAGGACCCATGAGCATCTAATCTTACTCTGATCATTGTACCTACGTGTAAAGCCTCCAGAATCCCCACCAAAGCAAGAGGACAATGCATTTCCTGTACATATTTCCAAAGCAAGGCCCTAGTTACATGATCAAATGCCTTGCTAATATCCAGGAATGCCAAAACACCAATCTACCTTGAGCTTTAGCCTGTGCAGAAAGTAATTTCAGTACAAAGCTATTTAGAGAAGAACCCATCCCCTACCGGAACCCAGTCTGAAAAGGGTCCAGACAGCCAGAGTCATGGGCCCAGTTTTGAAATTCCTTCAGTAATATCTTAGCGAAAATCTTATTTGAAGCATCCAACAGTGAAATCGGTCTGTAATACAAAGGAGACGACCTATCACCACCTTTAAAAATGAGAATTATAGTGGAGGCAGACCAGGTTTTGGGGAACTCTTTTTTATCAAGATGTTTTCAAATAAGGCTGACAATAATTTACACCAGACAAAAAGGTTTGATTTAAAGGTCAAATTTGAAGGACTGTCTGGGCCTGGACCATTGGAATTCTTACTGCTTTTTATCAATGTCACAATGTCATCCAAATCCCAATTAACCACCCCCTTCCACCTGACCTGTGACCACTCAAAGTTCTCATTTATTCCCGGTTTCATGTAAAACCCAAATTTCTTCTGGGATCGGCTGGGTTTGCAGGAAACAATCTGTGCCTGTATTTCCCCGTCAAAACTATGGGTACCCCCCACCTTTGTCGTCCCTCTTTTCAAATATTTATCTGTAGTAAGCCTTCCCAGCACAGCCGCTAAGGTGGGCGAAAATCCTTCAGGTGAGCAAAGAAACGCCAACCCCTCTGCATTCAGGCCTGCAATCCCATTATCAAATACCATTACCAATGTATGGGGCCCATTTGACCTCATGATTGCGTGGGTTTATTTCCACAGTCAACTGCATATTGTTCACCTCCTTTTTTGATAAAAGGGTCATTTTGCAATTCATTAGAAAATTATCACTTAGAGCCACATTTTTTGCCACCAAGCTTCCCCCCTTCAAAAGCAAATCTGATGAGACAAAAATATAATCCAATGTGGATTTCCATAGGCCAATTTGCCATGTAAAGTTAAGGGGGGATATCACCCTGAAAGTTCCCATTTAAAATAGAGAGGTCACATTCCTCCAATTCTTGGCGAATTCTCTTACCCCTTACCCGGGATTCCTTGGTGATTCCCATTCTATTAGGTACCATGTACCAACAATCGTCCAGGCCTTCCGCATTAAAATCGCATACCACAATCATTGTGGCTCCCTTGTCTGGTAGTTCACCAAGGAATGTGAAGGATAATGCCGCCAATGCATCTTCTAATTCGCTTTTGTCTGAGTTTAAATAAACATTAACCAGGAGACATTTATTGGGCACTCCTGCCACCCCAGGCTGCCATTCCAGCAAGGACACCAGCATGTCGCTCTGATCTAGTTCAATTCGATAGAGGGAAGTGCCATGGCATTGTTTAATTGCTGTCAACAGATAACTATGGGGCTTTCCTCTCTCACCCTGCAATGCCCTATTGTATATTACATCAAAACCTTCAATAATTGGTGGATCAAGGAGGAAG